>NC_056617.1:2555779-2570779 GCF_018340385.1 Cyprinus carpio | reverse complement strand
AAATTTATATCTTTTTAAAAATAATATAATTATATCATAATAAAATGATGTATGATAATGTAATCACAAAATTATATATATTCTTATTATAATAATTGTATTTTATATTGCACAGTTAAACATTTTTAAATATAAATATATTGCATTGGTATAAGAAACTATGATAACTATGAATAATAAATAGCTATAGTAATTATTTAATTAAGCAGCAAATTCCTATTTTAAAATAATATAATTATATAATAATAAAACACCCTAACAACTGCCTAGAAATGCTCTAGCAACAACCCAGAGCCCTCGGGACGAATAGATTCTCAGTCAGGAAAACAGAAGACCAAAACTGAATTGACAAAATGGAGCATTTGCACCTAGCAACACCCTTAATACCCTAGCAACACCTTAGCAACCACCCAGCGTGCCCTAGCAACCGCCTAGAATCCTAGGGATGAATAGATTCTTGGTCAGGAATACAGAAAGACTGAGGCTGAATTTACAAAACGGAGCATTTGCACCTAGCAACACCCATAAAACCCTAACAACAGCCTAGCAATGCCCTAGCAACAACCCAGAGCCCTCGGGATGAATAGATTGTCAGTCAGGAAAACATCTAAACAAACAACAAATGCCCACCCAACCAACCAACCAACCAAACAACATAAACACCTTAACAACCGCCTAGCAACACCTTAGTAACCACCCAGAGTGCCCTAGCAACCACCTAGAATCCTAGGGACGAATAGATTCTTGGTCAGGAATACAGAAAAACTGAGGCTGAATTTACAAAACGGCGCATTTGCACCTAACAACACCCATTAAACCCAAGCAACTGCCTAGCAACACCTCAGCAACCACCCAGACTGCCCTAGCAACCACCTAGAAGTGATCATTCATCTTTAGCTTTAAGTGTCCTCAGGATGAATGGATTCTTGGTCAGGAATACAGAAAGACCAAAACTGAGCATTTGTGCCTAGCAACACCCGTAACACACTAGCAACCGATTTGCAACCACCCAGGATACCCTAGCAACCACTCAAAAATACCCTAGCAACTTCCAGGCAACACCCTAGTAACCAGGAATCAGGTCAGGAATACAGAAAGACCAAAACTGAATTGACAAAATGGAGCATTTGCACCTAGCAACACCCTTAATACCCTAGCAACACCTTAGCAACCACCCAGCGTGCCCTAGCAACCACCTAGAATCCTAGGGACGAATAGATTCTTGGTCAGGAATACAGAAAGACTGAGGCTGAATTTACAAAACGGAGCATTTGCACCTAGCAACACCCATAAAACCCTAACAACAGTCTAGCAATGCCCTAGCAACAACCCAGAGCCCTCAGGACGAATAGATTCTCAGTCGGAAAAAAGGAGACCAAAACTGAATTGACAAAATGGAGCATTTGCACCTAGCAACACTCATAACACCTTAAAAACCACCTAGCAACACCTTAGCAACCACCCAGAGTGCCCTAGCAACCATCTAGAATCCTAGGGATGAATAGATTCTTGGTCAGGAATACAGAAAGACTGAGGCTGAATTTACAAAACGGAGCATTTGCACCTAGCAACACCCATAAAACCCTAACAACAGCCTAGCAACACCTCAGCAACCACCCAGACTGCCCTAGCAACCACCTAGAAGTGATCATTCATCTTTAGCTTTAAGTGTCCTCGGGATGAATGGATTCTTGGTCAGGAATACAGAAAGACCACAACTGAGCATTTGCACCTAGCAACACCTGTAACACACTAGCAACCGCTTTGCAACCACCCAGGATACCCTAGCAACCACTCAAAATACCCTAGCAACTTCCAGGCAACACCCTAGTAACCAGGAATCAGGTCAGGAATACAGAAAGACCAAAATTGAATTGACAAAACCAAGCATTTGCACCCCTCATAAAACCCTAGCAACTGCCTAGCATCACCTTAGCAACCACCCAGCCTACCTTAGCAACCACCTAGAAGTGCTCCTTCATCTTTAGTTTCAAGAGTCTTCGGGATGAAAAGACTCTTGGTTAGGAATACAGAAAGACCAAAACTGAGCATTTGCACCTAGCAACCACCCAGAGTACCCTATCAACTGCCTAGCAACCACCTAGAAGTGAATTCTGCTCCACGTCCTTCATCTTCTGTTTTAAGACTCTTCGGGACAAACAGATTCCTGGTCAGGAATACAGAGTGACTGAATGTGAATCGACAAAACAGAGCGATTGCTTTTGTTTGGGCGTAAAGCGCAGAGCAAAAACAGTGTTTATTTCCTAGCAGGAGATTTCTTGCTCCTGCATTGTAGGGCAGCAGAGATCAATCCTTTCCCACAATCCCTTGCTATCAAATGTTACCTGCCTGCGTATCGGTGATCAATGGGCCGGCGGAGCAGGCAGTGCATCATGGGAGCTGATAATCCATGATGTCGGAGCGGCTGGCGCAGGAACGCCGGAGCGAGTCGCAGCACATGATGCTATTGATCCGTTTCCCAGCGTGAAGGAGCGTCTGCTGCATCTTTCTCATTGTTCTCCGTCTCCCTCTCTCCGTTTAATTGATGCTTTCTCCTCTTTGATAATTTTATTATCTGTCCGCCCTGATCCGGACTTTTTTCAGATGGAAATACGTGGAGGAACGGTGCAGTCATCCGGCCTTTTTAGCTGATTTTGTTTGGAGCGGCAAATGCGATTCACGTGCAATGACATTACGATAGATCGGCCGGTATTAAAGATACGCCGTCGATACTGTTCATAAATCAATAACCAGAGACGGCATAATCCATCCCGAAGACGTTTGTTCTGTCGCTTATTGCATCCGACGTGAAATATTACAAAACGGCTGGTCGTCAGAGCCATTTTCTCCTATTATAATGGCAGGAGACACAATGATGGCAGTATGTGCTCAGTAATGTTATTGTGAAAACAGCCCGACTTATAAACACTGACAGATGACAATAATCATGCCATTGGATTAAATGCATCAGAAAAAGCTATAAAAACATCAAGCAAAATAAAGAAAGATTAGTTTGCTTATCATTTGAACCAGGTGTATTTTAAACTTTATCTTCTGTTATGAACAAAACTTGCTTATTATAATATATATATATATATATATATAATGTGTGTGTGTGTGTATATATATATATATATATACAGTATATAAAAGTGATATTACTGTTTATTCTTTACATTTATATAATTATATAAAGAAATTATTTATTTTGGTAGTTATTAACAAAATACCCTAAATTGATGCTTTAATATTATAATATAATTGTATTATTTAAAATTAAAATGTAAAATATAATGCAATAAATAAAAAATGTATGTATTGTATTGGTACAATGAAGTACTAATTTATTTAATTAAACAGTACATTTATATATTTATATATTTATAGATATGTGTTTAGAATTTTTTATTTTATATTAAAATAACAAATAAAATATAATAAAATAAAATATATATCATAATACATTAAAATTTAATAAATGAAAGTAATAATATAAATTAAGAATTCAATCAAAAAACTTTTTTATATTTAAAAATTGTATAATAAAAATAAGTGTTTATTATAACCTAATTGTAAAATAATGCGTTTGTATTATAATAATTGTAGTTTGTTATATAACTGTATTTTAAAACAGAAATATATTGTTTTGTTATAAGTAACTATAAAGTAATCTGAACAGTAAATTTACATTTTGAAATAATATAATTAAATAAAAATAAAATTTATTAAATAGTTATTATAATAAAATGTAAAAAATTAAAGATGTTTTGATATAATTTATTTCTGAGTTGTTTTTTTAATTTGACAGATTTTGAAAATACTTGACCTTCCTATTTTTATAATTTTATTTGTCAACTGTGTGTACTGCTTTGAAGGGAGTACAGTTGTGATTTATGTGTATGTGCTTGTGTGTGTGTGTGTGTGTGTGTATTGTGTTGAGCGTCTGCTGTGTTCCTCATCACAGTTTGATTTGGTTTCACCTTGAATGCAGCACCGCGGTATTGATTCAGCTGATCTCGCGCACACACACACACACACACACACACACACACACACACACACACACACACACACACACACACAGATCGACGGCGGCCATGTTAGGCACCTGCAGGATGGAGAGGCCGTTTCTTTCATACTGCTTTCACAATATATGGGCTCTAAATACAGCCACAGCAGTATTTTTAATGCTCAGATGTCCCAGTATGAGATATAAAATATTAAAGTGTGTTATTTATTGTAAAGAAAGATGCATTAACACACTTTACTAACAAAAGATATGAAGTCTGAGGTTTGAAATATACTTGAGAAAAATCATTAAGAAAAAAAACATTAGACCAGTGTTAAGTATCAAGATACTATTATAGTTTGTTATTTTGAATCAGTTTTTAATTCTAGTTAATGCAAATGTGTGTGTGTGTGTGTGTGTTTGTGTGTGTGTGTGTGTGTGTGTGTGTGTGTGTGTGTGTGTGTTGTGTGCGTGTTGTGTGTGTGAGTGTGTGTGTGTGTGTTTTTGGGTGTGTGTATGTGTTGGGTGTTTGGGAGGGTGTGTATATGTGTTTGTGTGTGTGTTTGTTTGGGTGTGTGTGTGTGTGTGTTTGTGTTTGGGTGTGTGTGTGTTTGTGTGTGTGTTTGTTTGGGTGTGTGTGTGTGTGTGTGTGTGTATGTTTGTGTTTGGGTGTGTGTGCGTGTGTTTTGGGTGTGTGTGTGTGTGTGTGGGTGCGTGTGTGTGTGTACTGTACGCGTGTGTGCGAGTGTGTGTGTACGGTGTGTGTGTGTGTGTGTGTGCGCGTGCGTGTGTGCGAGTGTGTACGTGTGTGTGTATGTATGTGTGTGTGTGTGTGTGTGCGTGCGTGTGTGTGTGTGCGCGCGTGTGTTTGGTTGTGTGTGTGTGCGTGGGTGGCGTGTGTGTGCGGGTGTGTGGTACCGTGTGTGTGTATGTGTGTAGTATGGTGCGGTGTGGTGTGTACAAGCGTGTGTGAGGTAGTTGTGTGTGTGTGTGTGTGTGTGTGTGTGTGTGTGCGAGTGTGCGTGTGTGTGTTTGTGTAGTATACAGTGTTAACTGTAATATTAATAGCAGCCGCGGTTCTTCATATAGAAACTCACAGAGGTGTTGTTCTGCTCCTCTGAGGATGATCAATATTTCAGTGTTTGTTTTGTTGTCATAGCTTTGATTTTGTCTTTAATATTGCAGGTAAGAAGCACACAGATACTGATTAAACAAAGATGACGGTATCACATCAGATTTCATACACACAGCCTGAACGGACGCTGTGTGTGTTTCTAATAACTGAAGCATGGAAATGCACTTATGCTGTGTTTGTGAGTGATTTCTGCTGGCAGTGAAACTATGAAACCTCCTCACAGTTTACTGTCACTTATTTCTATTGTCACGTTTCATTTACTTTGATGGTGGTGACAATTTCTTTTGCTGCAGCACTTCTTCACTGCATTGTGTGATTAAAAAAACAAGAATAAATACACCAGTAAATATAGAGAATACTTAGAGAAAATACATTTAAAGTGTAAAATCATAACATTTTATTAAATAAACATAAAGGATTTGAACAGAGAGCAAAGTTTGGTAATTAAATGCGCAAAGTGAAATAAAATAGACAAAATGGCACAAGATTTAGTAATTAAGCAGATATTTTAAAAAGCTTTAAATAAAAAGTATTTAATGCTTGGTTTATATGTCTTATATTGCTAATATTGCAGCGCTAACTTATGTCTATGAAATATGATTTACCCTGTTTTAATTGTCATAAGTCATTGAAGTATTAAGATTATTATTATTTTATCTTATATCAGAACAAACTTTGAAGTACTTACTTTATTAGAAGGACCCATATAGACCATTACGGTTTTTAATTAAAGTGCATAAACAAAAAAAAAAACTTTTATAGTTTTTTCTAGAGTTTTTTTTTTTTTAGATTTAATTTTATAAAATGTCTGTATTTGTTGAATTGTTTGTTGAATGTTGACTCTGCCATAGACTAGTGAATGAAGGTGATATGGCAATACTTTTAAATACAAATGAAAAATGTAAATTCAATGTCAATTTATATTTAAAAAATATAATATAAATCTAATCTAATCTAATATATGGGTTGTTTTTAATATAATTACATAATAATAAAGTATATAATAATAAAATAATATAAGTATTTATTATTATATTCAATATAATTGTATAATATTAAAATATATCATTTAAAATACATTTTAGAGCTGGGTTGTTTTTAATTTAAGAGATTTTTAAAATGCTTTAGCTTTGTCTTTCTTATTTTATTTATATTTATTGTATTATTAAATTTTGAACTTGCCATTAAAAACAAATGTATTTTTTAACAGTTTCTGAAATGAAACTGTTATATATTTCAGTAAGGTAAATTTATATGTACAAATAATATTTTTAATTAGTATAAAATAGTATAAGAATATATTATAATATAAAATATTAAAAAAATATTTTAAAAAATTTTTTTTTATTTATTTATTTTTGTAGTCAGTGTAAGTTAGTAGGTGAATGTCTCTGACTGTGATCATGATGTGAAGGGTTTGAGAGCTGCTGGTTTGTTTCTGAGTGCTGCTGTGTCCTGAGAGGTCAGAGGTCAGCTGAGAACCAATCAGACGAGGCCGGGGTCAAATTGAATCAGCAGAGATGTGGCCTCTTGTACTCAGAGCACAAAACATTAATGGAGCCAATCAGGTTAAGCCTTTTAGTGTGAGGCCGGAAGAAATGAAATAATATGATTTTTTAGAAAATAATCGGACAGAAATGAAGACAGAATCTGCTCTGACTTCTGCAGTGCAATAAGAGAAACTCGTGATTGTCCTTTGTCTGAGTGCTGTTATTTATTACTTATTTGTTTATAATATGAAATAACACTTGATTTGGCACTTTACATGTTACTATTATGAATTACAATTTTAATAGCAGTTACAAGCAGCTCCACAAATGCAGAAGGAACAGAAAACACAGATTAATTGATCAAATATTGGTTTATTGGTTAATTGTAAAGGAACAGAAAATACAGATTAATTTATCATATATGTGACCCTGCAGCACAAAAGCAGTCTTAAGTCGCTGGGGTATATTTGTAGCAATAGCCAAAAATACATTGTATGAGTCAAAATTAAAGATTTTTCTTTTATGCCAAAAATCATTAGGATATTAAGAAAAGATCATGTTCAATGAAGATATTTTGTAAATGTCCTACCGTAAATATATCAAAACGTAATTTTTGATTAGTAATATGCATTGCTAAGAACTTAATTTGAACAACTTTAAAGGTGATTTTCTCAATATTTTGATTTTTTTGCACCCTCAGATTCCAGATTTTCAAATAGTTGTATCTCTATATACATCATTATGACTGGTTTTGTGGTCCAGGGACACATATTGGTTAATTGGTTTATTTTAAAGGAACAGAACACAGATTAATATATCAAATATTAGTTTATTGGTTTATTACTGGAATTATTGATTATATTTGTGTGTACATCGGGGCTTTAACAGGATGGATACGTTTCTTAAACCTTACGGTGTTAGATGTAGTTTCTGACAAAATGATTACTGCATTTTTGTTATTAAATCTTTAATGAAAACCTACAGAAAACCTAATCTTTTTCACAAAATATGAATTAAATCAATAAAAAGTAATCCATATAATGCGTAATAGAATTTTAGCAAATAAAAAGTAAGCATATTAAGTCTTGTAAAATCCTTAAAAATAATATAATTACTTAAAAATATATAATTTATATATCTGTATGACTGTATTGCTGTTATAGATTTAAACAAACATTCATCCAGATGATATTAGAACCATTTTTAATGTGTTAATTGACATTAGTGCCGATTAAAAAAAGCTTTTATCCACTGTGAGCAGATTGTGGACTGTAATATCTGTGCTCTACATCATCGTACGTCTCTGTATTGTGGCCTCAGGCGCGTGTGTGTGTGTGTGTGTGTGAGAGAGACTAATTGCGTGTCCTGTGTTGGAGGGGCTCCTGCGGTACACACACGTTTGGTAACAAAAGAAGCCAGTCCAACCGCACCCCACACTTCCGCAAGCAACACCCCTCCGGCTCTCTTTATGCCTCTGTGTGTGTGTGTGTGTGTGTGTGTGTGTGTGTGTGTGTGTGTGTGCAGCACGTGTCCCTCCAGCACAAGGCCCTGACCATGACCCTAACACACACACTCACACACTCCATTCAGAGCGCTGTCTGGACGCTGAGCACAAAGCCGAAGCTCCACGAGTGCTGCAGTGTTAATTCAGACGAGTCGTGCGTGTTTTATGGGCAGGTGTCACACAACCACAACAAATTCATCTGACCAGAACAAAACAACATATGAAATATTACTTTCATTTCCTAAAAAAGGATTTATTTTCATATTAATTATTTTATTTTATTTTGCTTCATTTTTTAAAAAAAGGATTTACTTATATTTACAAGACTAAATTGTTATTATTTTATTATTATTAGTATTATTATTAAGGATTTACTTAAATTGAAAATAATTGCTTATATGATTTATTTTATTTTATTTTATTTTATTTTATTTTATTTGTATATCCTGAAAAGGGATTTATTATTTTATTTTACATATTTTTTTAAGATTTACTTGATTACCAGAATTTACTTTTATTTATAAGAATTACTCGTTGTTGTTTTCGTTATTATTGTTTTTAGTATTTATACGTTTTGCTCATGGTGATTTATTTAACTTTTTATGTTTAAAGATTGACAAATATATTTTTCAAAATTACTTATGGATTCATTTTGTTTTTATCTTTTGTTGTACCTCTCTACATAATTTTCAGCTGAACGTTTTCAGAAATAATTGACTACAGAAATGAGTTGGGAATGTTGTTTTATGTTCTTTAAGTGTATGCATGTATCTTTAAGTGACTGTGTGTGTCTGTCTGTAGGTTGTCTGTCGAACCTGCCGCCGAACGCGAAGATCTGTAACTCGTACGAGGAGCGCAGGAAGCAGGCGACGGCCATCGTTCTGCTGGGAGTGATCGGAGCTGAGTTCGGCGCAGAGATCGAACCTCCCAAACTACCTTCCCGCGCCCGCACCAGCACTCAGGCTCCTGACGGATTCGGTCTGACCACCGGAGGATCCAACTACTCACTGGCCCGACATACCTGTGAGTCCACACACACACACACACACACCTGTGAGTACACACACACACACCTGTGAGTCCACACACACACACACACACACGGGCTCTTAACACACACAAAAAAACAAATACAAAAACAAACACACCTGTGAGTACACACACACACACACCTGTGAGTCCACACACACACACACCTGTGAGTACACACACACACACACACACACACACACACACACACCCTGTGAGTACACACACACACACACACACACACACACAACACACACTGTGAGTACACACACACACACACACACACACACACACACACACACACACACACACCTGTGAGTCCACACACACACACACCTGTGAGTACACACACACACACACACACACTACACACACACACACACACTCTACACACTACACACACACACTACACACACACACACACACACACTCTACACACAGTCCACACACACACACACCTGTGAGTACACACACACACACACACACACACACACACACACACACACACACACACAACACAAACACACACACACACACACACACACACACACATACACACACAACCGGTGACACACACCTGTGAGTACACACGCCACGGAACACACCTGTGAGTACACACCACACACACACACACACACACCACACACACAAACACACACCTGTGAGTACTAACACACACCACACAGTACACACACACACACACACACACACACACACATACATACACACACATACCTGTGAGTACACACACCTGTGAGTACACACTAACACACACAAACACACCTGTGAGTACACACGCACGGACACACCTGTGAGTACACACACCTGTGAGTACACACTAACACACACAAACATACCTGTGAGTACACACACCTGTGAGTACACACACACACACACACACACACACACCTGTGAGTACACACACATGCACACCTGTGAATACACACACACACCTGTGAGTACACACACACACACACACACACACACACACACACACACACACACCTACCTGTGAGTTCACACACACACACCTGTGAGTACACACACATGCACACCTGTGAATACACACACACACCTGTGAGTACACACACACACACACACACACAGACACACAAACACACCTGTGAGTACATACACACGCGGTCATTCCCATGAATCATTATGAATGACATACAGTAATCTAGTCTTTTCACTCTCAAACTACTTATGTATATAAAGTGGTGGCTAAAATTATTGGAACACTAGTATTTTCAGCAGCTAAAAGATTAAGTCTTAAGATTAAAGATTAAGAATTATTGTAATAATACAGTGAGATTTTTGTCTGAAAAAAGAGCCAGTGCTCCACACAGAGATGTGATCTGATCATCATCAGTCTGTCTGGAATAACATGAAGAAACAGAACAAACTGAGACAGACTCAATCCAGAAGAACTGTGCCAGCATCTCCCAAGACGCTTCAAGAAACCTTCCTGCAGATCAGATCTCTGTGTGGAACACTGGCTGTTGTCAAACTCCTTGTGACTTAAAACCTTTTTTAGCTGGTGAAAATACTAGTGTTCTAATCATTTTGGCTACCACCAAAAATAATTGTTTATTTGTATTTATTTTATCATTTATTTTTGACATTTTCTTTTTGTTGTGTGTGTGTGTGTGTGTGTGTGTGTGTGTGTGTGTGTGTGTGTGTGTGTGTGTGTGTGTGTGTGTGTGTGTGTGTGTGTGTATATACATTAGTATCACTGAGATACTATTGTGGTTTAATTAATAATCCAAATTAATTTTTATTTTTATATTTTCTGTTTTATTTTAACTTGGAAGTTTTAGTGTTTTTGTGATTTATATTAGTTTATTTTTTAAACATATATTTTTATATTCTGTAGTTCTTTATAGTTTTTATATATGTTTTATTTTTAGTTATTTTGCTACATCAAGTTCAACTAAATGAAAATAAGAAATGTTGCCTTGTCAACTAGCTAAAATAAAATATAAAATTAAACTTATTCAGTGCACTGGAATATTGTCCAAGTGCACTTGGTTAGTATGAGTATTATGCTATAGGCACTGTGTGTGTGTGTGTGTGTGTGTGTGTGTGTGTGTGTGTGTGTGTGTGTGTGTGTGTGTGTGTGTGTGTGTGTGTGTGTGTGTGTGTGTGTGTGTGTGTGTGTGTGTGTGTGTGTGTGTGTGTTTGGAGTGTTTTCTGTCTTCAAGGTCAGTTTGATGGTCAAAGCGTCTGTGAGACCTTTAGGAGAATCTGAACCCGTTTGTGTGTATGTGTGTGTTTGAGCTCAAAGTGGACACATGAGTCGTACTTTACCTTTGTAAAGAAACAAAGCTGTTTGCCTGAGGCCAGTGACAAGGTCAGCTAGGAAAACTTACACACACACACATCAGAAAGCTCTCTCACACTCTAGTTTTCAAGCTCTTTTAATTTTTAAAGCCCAGGCCTCTGTGTGTGTGTGTGTGTGTGTGTGTGTGTGTGTGTGTGTGTGTGTGTGTGTGTGTGTGTGTGTGTGTGTGTGTGTGTGTGTGTGTGTGATAGGCTCTTTCAATTAGTCTGTACCCAGGGGCAGCAGAGAGCTCGTAACGTCCTTCTGTGTTGAGTATGTGTGTGTTATTGTGTGTATTATTTGTAATGTGAATGTCTCGAGGGTTTTGAGGAGCAATTAGACAGTTGCACATTTTAACATATTGAGCTGTTTTCCAACACTTCAGATGTTTTTGCACAGCATCGAATGACATGATATCAAGATTTCATTTATAGATACTAATATCAGTGATTTTTTTCACACACTTGATTAAACTCAGTATAAATTATAGTATATATATCTATATCTATCTATCTATCTATCTATCTATCTATAATATTAGATTATATATGTTTCACTAATTAAATATCTTGTGGTTTTATTTTTAGCTAACTATAATAACCCTATATATAATTCATTAATTAATATATTTTAAACTCAGCATATCAAATATCACATATAATAATGGCAATCTTATTGGTTATTGACCATAATTGCCAGTAAATCAATATCCACCAGTATCTGTTGGTAAATGCAATACAGAATGTTGCATATTTTACTAGCACAGTTTTATCATCATTACTAACAGTGTTGCAGTATTGTAAAAGTGATCACACCTTGTATAGTAAGCGAGAACTGAGCTCAGCGCTGCAGTGACAGGAAGTGATGTCACAGTAATTCAGAGTGTGTGTGTTGCTGTAAATCCAGTGTGCTAAAGGCATTCCCTGTTTAGACGCCATTTGTTTCTCTCTCTATCTCTCCATCTGCCGCATCTCTTTCCAGCTCAACTCCATTGATTTTAACTTCGCTTTGACCGCAGCAGAGGCCAGAGACAGACAGACAGACAGACAGACAGAGAGAAGGAAAGACAGAGAGACATATAGACAGGCGGACAGAGAGAGAGGCACAGAGACAGACACAAACAGACAAAGACAGACAAACAGAAGGAAACACAGACAGACAAAAACAGATGGACAGAAAGACAGATAGACACACAGACAGATGGACAGAAACTCAGACAGACTGACAGACGGACAGACACACAGATGGACAGACAGATGGACAAAGGCAGATGGACAGACGGACAGACACAAGCAGATGGCAGACTAAGAGACAGACAGACACAAAAAAAAAAGAACAAAACACACACAGACAGATGGACAGACGGACAGCCACAGGCAGATGGCAGACTAAGAGACAGACAGACACACACACACAGATGGACAGACACACAGACAGGTGGACAGACGGACAGCCACAGGCAGATGGACAGACACAGGCAGAGGGGCAGAAACAGACAGATGGACAAACACACACACAGACAGACAGAGACAGACGGACAGACACACACACAGACAGACAGAGACAGACGGACAGACACAGGCAGATGGACAGCCACACACACAGGCAGACAGACACACAGACAGATGGACAGACGGACAGACACAGGCAGAGGGGCAGACACAGACAGATGGACAGACACACACATAGGCAGACAGACACAGACAGAGACAGGTGGACAGACACAGGCAGAGGGGCAGACACAGACAGGTGGACAGACACACAGACAGATGGACAGACTGACGGACAGACATGGACAGATGGACAGACACACAGACAGATGGACAGACAAAGGCAGATGGACAGACACACAGACAGAAGAAAAAACTAAAAAACAAAAAACCAGACACACACACACAGAAAAAAAGACAGATGGACAGACAGATGAACAGACACACAGGCAGACGGACAGACAGACAGATGGACAGACACACACAGATAGACAGACACAGACAGATGGATAGACTCACAGAAATACAGATGTACAGACGGACAGACACAAGCAGATGGACAGACACACAGGCAGATGGACACACACACGGACAGACACACACACGGACAGACACACACACGGACAGACACACACACGGACAGACACACACACGGACAGACAGATGGACATACAGACACACGGACAGTAAGATGGAAAGACGGACAGATACACAGACAGATGGACTGACGGACAGACACACAGAGAGATGGACAGACAGACACAGACATATGGACAGACAGACACACAGACAGATGGACAGACGAACAGGCAGACGGACAGACAAAGGCAGATGGACAGACAGACAGACAGATTGACAGACACACAGAAAGACACACACACGGACAGACAGACGGACATACAGACACATGGACAGACAGATGGAAAGACGGACAGACAGAAGGACAGACGGATGGTCAGACACACAGACAGACACGGACAGACAGATGGACAGATAGACAAAAACAGAAAAAATAGACAGACACAGACAGATGGACAGACAGACAGCAAAGAAACCGATAAAGATGGATGGACAGAGAGAGGGAGAGAGACAGGAGGGCAGAGGGTCCTGCAGTAATAAGGCAACTGGAAATGAACATCATATATGACAGTACAAGTCATTCTATATCGTTGTGTGTGTGAGAGAGAGACAGTTTCCAGTAAAACACTCGTGGGTGTTGGAGCTAATGGTTTAAATCTCTCTCTCTCTCTCTCTCTCTCTCTCTCGTCGCTCTCTAATTAGCTTCCTGTGGCCCAGCCTCTAATGTGGCATGTTTATTGCTTTAACTAACCACTCATTAGCCCGGCTGATGTTTTGTCAATATTAATTCATCCATTTAAACCAAGTCAAGTCTTAAACAAAGATGTTTTCTCTGAAAAATGGACTCGACCCGTTTGGCCAAGCCGAGAAAGGGGACAATAAATTTGCAGGTGATTTTGCTGTCTTCTTCCTGTCCAGACAGGAAATGAGGTGTAGTGCGATGTCTCTGTATGTCTCCGCATGGCAGTGTCCGGCTGCTCATTTTGACCAAGTGCCGCCCATTTAGACAGGACGTGTAAATAGATGTTTAAGGACAGGTTCAGCTAATTAAAAAGAAAATAGAATGAAATGTCTGTTTACATTATTCATAAGTCATCCTTGCATAAATGATCGCGTTGTATTAAATATGGTAATTTACTTGATGGTTTTATGAATAAATTACAGAAATTCATTTTGCTCAGGTTTCATAAATGAAATGTAGCACATTTCTCTTAAATTCGCATTACCATAATCTTCAGATTTTTGTAGTTATTCTCATTTTCATTACAGGCTCATTACTGTAATTTTTTGTTATTTTATTATAATACAGTGCTAATATTGCTTTAATATAATGGTTTTATTAAATTTAAATAAGCATAATTAAACTTAAACTTGGTACAACTATTATGATAAATAAATGCTCATCCAAAATATATGTATATTTTTTACTTGTTTTTATTTA
>NC_056617.1:2480779-2550779 GCF_018340385.1 Cyprinus carpio | reverse complement strand
TTTTGCACTCAGATTTCTAGCGTGTTCAGATGCATGTGACGTTATGTTGATTTGTGTAGTGTCTGATGCTGTATTAGCTGAGCATCAATATTTCCGCCTGCAGACCGTCCTGATAACGGCTCTGGTCAATATGGATATTAATAACCATCTGTCTCTCAGGTAAAGCCCTGACGTTCCTCCTCCTCCAGCCGCCCAGCCCCAAGCTGCCGGCCCACAGCACCATTCGGCGCACAGCCATCGATCTGATCGGCCGCGGCTTCACGGTTTGGGAGCCGTATATGGACGTGTCCGCGGTTCTCATGGGTCTGCTGGAGCTCTGCGCCGACGCCGAGAAGCAGCTGTCCAAGTGAGATGCACATTTTTTTACTGTACAACACAGAATCTCGGGGAATTTGGTGTATTTTAGATGAATAAGTCAAAAGTTTGGCTGTTAATTAAATCTCAAATCAAAAACTTCATCTCCAGAGAGATCTGAGAGTCACCAGTTTCCACCTGTACATTTGGGAAAGATTACTGTCAGAAACTCAGAGATCTTCAGTACAACCCGTCAAAATAAAAGTGTGGTTTAACTTGAAGAAATTATGACAGAAATATAGTAGTATTGTGCAGTACTCCTCAGTGTAATGAGACACATTTTTCACAAATCACAATTTTTTCTTCCATATTTTAACAGTAAACCTCTGTTGTGAAGCACTTTGCCTTTATTTACTAACCTTCGTTTTTGACAATAAATTAGGATTTTAATCACAAATCCAGAAAAATTCAAACACAACACAGAATTACTGAAAAAGTTAAACATTTCATTAATAATTTATTTTTAAATAAATTATTAAACTTTTCAAGTTTTATGAATTCAATTGATTTGACATGCTTTTTGATTATTACGTTTACAAATATATATATATTAATATATATTATTTTAAGTTATTAAAATGGCACATTTAAAATGGAATTTATTTATATATATATATATATATATATATATATATATTAGACTTGCCTTTTGAGTACTAAAATTTAATTTAGCCATAAAACAGAAACAAGAATATATATATATATATGTGTGTGTGTGTGTGTGTGTGTGTGTGTGTGTGTGTGTGTGTGTGTGTGTATAAAACACAATACAGGAAAATGTAAGCAGAAACTAATAAATGGATTTCATAGGGCCCTAAAAATGTGAAGAAAAAAATTAACGAATTGTTATTGAATTGTGTACGCTTTATTCTTTCAAATTATTAGACATGCTTTTTGATTACTAAAGTTTACTTAACCATGAAAATGGAATCCAGAAAATTTCAAATGAAAAAAAAAATAAAAAATTCCAGAAAATTATAGCAGACAATCCGGAATTTGAGAAAAAAATACAAATGGATTTCATATCAAAATGTATGTTTCATGATTTTGATTAATTAGACGTGTTTTTTGATTTATTTATTAAATTTTATTTAACCATAAAAAGTGTATCCAGGAAAATTTAATGAAATGGAAATAAAATAAATGATTTTTTTCCCAAAATAAATAAATAGAAATAAATAGTCAGTAAATGGTGTAAGTTTTATGTGTTAACTAGACATGATTTTTGATTACTACGTTTTTTGTTCAACTATTAAAATGGAATTCAGAAAAACTGAAAATTAAAAACAGCAGAGTCTAGAAATATTAAAATAGAAAAAAAAGAATTTGAGAAAACCTAAAGCCGATATCATAAGACCCTCTAGCTTAGTGTGCAGGGGTTTGAAACGCTCATAAGTAGCATTGGTTAGTTGTTCAGAGACTCAACGCTTATGAATCAGTTCTGAAGTCCTTTCTTCAGATTCTGCTCACCGCGCCGGCGTTTCCCCGGACAGATGAGAGGCAGGCTGTAATGCGATTGGAGCCCATTAATATGATGTAATGATGTCTCGTCCTCAGGATGGTGAAGACCTCCAACCGTAAGAGGAAACCCATTCGTCTGGGCCTTCACCTCCGCGCCCAAACGCCCGCAAACCAGCTTACGTCCAGCCTGACCCGCTCGTTAAGACGAAACCTGAGCCGAAAAAAATTTATTATGAGTACAAATATGTCTGCGTGGAGCGCGTGCTAATGCTGTTAGAGCCAAATGGCGCTCATTTTTCAGCCGTGATTACGCGTGGCGTATATGTGAGTCTTGAGTGGAACGATGAGGATGATGATGAAGATGATCTTTCTTCTTTGACCTCCAGACTGAAGCAGAGCAACGTTATCTGCTTTTAAAAAAGCAAATCTGTTTAGCGGCACTCGAAGACCTTTAGTTTGAGAGAGAGAGAGAGAGAGAGAGAGACAGGAAGTGATGCGCGTGATGTGATGAACTGAATGTTTTATGGAATCTGTACAAGTGCAGTTAAAAAGATGATGGTTCCAATTAGACCAGAGACAAGAAATATAATCTGCTGGCTAAATTAATTTTTATATAGCATTCAGTTAACGTAACATGAAGTGTATCTAGTTTTAAACATATCAAAATGTTTGCGATATATACAGTAGTCAACATTTAAAGTGGATCAGAAAAGTTCATCAAAGTTGTCCTAAGACAAGAACGCATTTTCTTTTTTTACGACAACTTTTATTAAAGGTTTTGATCCACTTCAAATGTTTTTTTTTTTCCATATTTTTTGTCTCATTTAAATTTTTTATCTAAATTACTAATTTAATTTAGCTACTCATTTAGACTCATCATGATGGGAAGATATATTTATATTTACGATAATCTAAATCCATTTTATTTTTATTTTTAATATATATATATATATATATATATATATATATATATATATATATATATATATATATGAATATAATTAGAGATGCACCAATTGCAATTTTTCTTGGCCGATTTCCGATTTTTTTGTAAGAGTGACCTGCCGATACCGATTTTTGCTGATTCCGATTTTTTTTCTAAAAACTATAATTGACAGCATACACAAAATCTATACCTTTTTTTTAAATGCAAAAAAAATATGTATATATATATATATATATTAAAAAAAATTAAGCATTACAATTTCCCCAATCTGGACAAAGCTGCAGATGTTCTCTCACTTAAACAACTCTCAAAATAAAGTGCTCTGTGACTAGAAATGTGTCATCTTTCACATCAAATTCTTACATTGTTTAAATTAATTCGGTTAGAATAATAAGAAACTGTAGAGCTGTTACCATTCATATGAAATCAGTATGAACAAACTCTCTTTCCACTGCAGCAAACACAGAAGCTGCATCTGAAGTGGCAAGTTTGAATGAGTGAGTCATTTAGATTCATTCATACGCTGATTCATTCAGAGACGAGGCAAGTGACTACTGTCTTTACAAATGGGTAACTGAATCATTGACTCACTTGATTCGTTCAAAAACGTGGATTCATTCAGTAACGATTTTTTTGCATAAAAACGTCTGAAATGTAAGTCAGTTAATTTTAACTTCTTGTTTATTGTTCTACTATTGTATAAAAGCACATTCCAATCGTGTTGAAACATTGATCTTGCAATGTTGTGTATCTAAATCATATATTATTATTTTTATTTTTTTACTACCGCAGTATGCATATAACTTTCCGTGTGCTGTTGCACTCATTTGTTTTGATTCCTGCACGAGTCTCTCTCACACGCTCTTTCAGGCTGCGCAAGGCACTGTATATATATATATATATATATATATATATACACACACACGCACATATATACAGTGCCTTGCGAAAATATTCAGACCCCTTCATTTTTTTTTTCACGTTTTATTTTGCTGTCTTATGTTAAACTGCTTTACATTACTTTTTTTCCACATCAGTCTACACTCCGTACACCATAGTGATAAAGCAAAAAATAGGTTTTTAACATCTTTGCAAATGTATTAAAAATAAAAAAAACTTAAGTGATACTATTGCATAAGTATTCAAATCTGGCACAGTTGAAATTTAGCTCAGAAGCATTTTTATTACTTGTAGATGTTACCTCACTTTGAGTGAAGTTAACCTGTGTCAAATTCAATTGAATGGGTATGATTTGGAAAGTCACACACATCTTAATGAAAGGTCTAACAGCTGAAAATGCATTTCAGAGCATAAAATAAGGTCAAAAGAACTGCATGTAGAGCTCAGAAACAGGTTTGCATCAAGCCACTTTAGAATCATGTAGTTTACACACATAAACATAATTAAATATTTATTATTACATTATTAAAAGAAAAATTATGTGTATTCATATATTTAAATATATTATAAAAAGTATTTTATTTTTTTTTTTTTATTTAAATGACCAGGATTTAGGATCTCTTTGGACCTTCCACAGCATCAGGAGAAGATACATAAATACTGTTGATCTTTAATTTTCAATGTTTTATATACGGAATATATAAATAAATATAGAAATATTTAAAAAATATTATTTATTTGACCAAAAATACGGTGTTTAGCTCTTTCTTTGAACTATTTCTACAGCATGATTGAAAGATAAATAAGCCTTTTACACAGAAAAAAAAAACTACTATTTCCCTAATTTATGGGGGGGGGGGGGATACATTTTTATAATTAACTACAAACCATCATCTGGTCTTTGAAACATTTCCTAAAGGTTAAAGATGTCCAATCACTGAGTTTTGTTAAAATGAATAAAATTAAATGAAATGAAAAGATAAAATAAAAACTGATGTGATTTGTCTGCATCACTCAATACAGAACAAAAGATAGAAAAGATCTGAGCTCCTCTCTAATATTCTCATCTTTCTTTCTCTCCTGTGGCTCATATTTTATGCTGACGCTCCTGAGATCAAAGTGATTGATCAGATATTGACGGATCAAGGAAGCGCTCGGCTTTAGAGACTCATTCATTAGCTCAATTACACACGCACACACACACACACACACACACACACACACACACACACACACACACACACCAGCAGTGTTAAAGCTACTTTGAAACTCTAGTTTGTAGAAGTTACTCACAGATGAGCTTGAAATGTTTTAGCATTCTTTAAATATAGTTTGCCTTAAAATGCAAATCAGAAACTGAGTTTAATCTTATTTTTATATACTTTATATTTCGTATTTTTGTCTTTTAAAGCAGTTTGTGAAGGTCAGACTCTCTTTGATTTGCATCGAATGGTAGAACGCAGGGCAGGGATCATCATGAAGGTTTTTCACGACTGCTGCTGTTCGAGTTCACACTTACAGCCGTGTTAAGATCGTTTATGTAGCGCAGAAGCTGTGAGCTTTGAACAGGGTTTATCGACTCGTCCGCTGGATCGAGTTTGAGCGCTGAGATCTGAGCACTTTCTCTCACCTCTCTCTCTCTCTCCCTCTCTTCTGTGTAATGTGTTTGTGTAATTGTTCATCAGATGATGCTGCTTCATATGTGATCTGTACTTTGAGAGTCTCTGAAGGTCGACAGAGAAACTGGAAAGAAAAATCTCTTAAAGCCCCAGTTTAAATCATGCAGGAGAAACAGTTCTAACAGTTTTTAGAAATGTAATCTTTGTATTCATGTTGGCTTCATACTTAATGTATGTTTTTTAATTACATTTCTCATAATTAATAAAGATTATATGCAATATTGATTAATATATTAATATCATTTTAATTGAAACCTTTTAATTAAATTAATTTTTATTATGCATAAAAATATATGTATACTTTTATAAACCTTTTAATTTTTTTTCTCTGACTGTATATATATATATATATTAATCATATATTTTTTACCAAATTTATTTTTTCTCCACATGCATAAAAGTATATAATATAATATTAATATTTAATATAACTATTTAAAAAATATTTATTACTCTGAATGCAGGCAAGTATATAATAATATACTATAATATAATAATATAATATGATATGATATGATATATGATATGATATGATAAGATATGATATGATATATGATATATGATATATGATATAATTTTCTAAAAACTTTTGTTTTCTCCAGATGCATAAAAGATATATCATAAAACATAGTGATTCATCAAAATTTCATATTTCATTTCATATTTGACATATTATGGGAAGACTTTATTAGTGTATTTCTGGCCGGTTGTTTCTTTCTCTCTCTCTCTCTCTCTCTCTCTCTCTCTCTCTCTCTCTCTCTCTCACCCCCACTCTCTCTCTCTCTCTCTCTCTCTCTCTCTCTCTCTCTCAACACAAACAAACAAAAAAATTTGGGCTGTCGCTTGTGTGTTAGCATGTTTTAGCCGCGCGTGTGACACAGAGAACATTAAAGTCACGGCTCAGGCTTTGATCACATGCTGTCATGCGCGAGACACACACACACACACACACACACACACACACACACACAGGGTGATTTGTTAACAAGGGGCCTCTCACAGATGTAGATCGTGTGTGTGAGTGACTCCATTGACCCCGGGCTCACATTATAATGTGTGTGTAATGGTTTGACTCTATATTTGTGTTTAGCATCTCAATGGGTCTTCCTCTGAGCCCCGGCGCTGACTCGGCCCGATCGGCCCGTCACGCCCTCTCCCTGATCGCCACCGCCAGACCGCCCGCCTTCATCACCACCATCGCTCGAGAGGTAACACACACACACATGCACGAAATAACATTTAGCATTTATTCATTCATCACACATTTATTATTACTCAGAAGTGTCTTAATAGACACTGTGCATTTTTAAATTGAATTCTGAACAAATTCTAAACTAAGTTAATTCTGATGACACTGAGATGTACTTAAATACACATGATGCACACACAACACATCTGTACATAAAACCACAAGACTCTCTGAAATGTCTCCATTTATTTTTTTAAAGTTACTTTTTATTGTGTTATGACCCCTTTACAATAAACCATAATTTTTAGATTTTTTACTTAATTTTGT
Organism: Cyprinus carpio; assembly: GCF_018340385.1. Lineage (NCBI taxonomy): Eukaryota > Metazoa > Chordata > Actinopteri > Cypriniformes > Cyprinidae > Cyprinus > Cyprinus carpio. Next base: position 2,543,923 of record NC_056617.1, on the reverse strand, counting down.
ATAGTAAAAAATATGTTAATGTCAACAAATTAATTTTGTAAAAAAAAAAAAAAAAAAGTTATTACAATTTTCTTTTAATTAGTTCATTCAGATTCTTAAAATGAAACATGTAAATTGGCATCTAATTGATTTGTCTGTGATTCAGTTGTAGTAAACGTTTTTACATTTTTGATTGAATGTAGACTTAAATTGCCTACACAATTAATTTTGTAGACAATTTTATTCTAAAATTGAACAGTTGTTCTTAATTGTTCTTGATGTTTTGTATAACATTAATTAATATTATGCTGAATTTAACTAAACATTTAAAAATGACACAAAGAAAGAAAGGTACAGTACATGCAAAAATACACATAGTTTTATGCACAAATAGACAAGCAGCACAAACATTTATACACTCACACAACTCAGATACATGCATTAAACCATAAAACTCACTTCTGTGAGTGTCTTCTTAAGTGTGTGTTTGTCATTGACGTGGAGTGTGAGTGTGTGTGTGTGTGTGTGTGTGTGTGTGTGAGAGAGAGAGAGAGAGAGAGAGAGTGTGAAAGTGTGTGTGAGTTTGTGTGTGTGTGTGTGTGAGAGAGAGAGAGAGAAAGTGTGTGTGTGAGAGAGAGAAAGTGTGTGTGTGTGTGTGTGTGTGTGAGAGAGAGAGAGAGAGAGAGTGTGTGTGTGTGTGTGTGAGAGAGAGAGTGTGAAAGTGTGTGTGAGTGAGTTTGTGTGTGTGAGAGAGAGAGAAAGAGAGTGTAAGTGTGTGAGTGAGAGTGTGTGTGTGTGTGTGTGTGTGTGTGTGTGTGTGTGTGTGTGTGTGTGCTACACTGTAAGGACCAAATGTCCCCACAAGGAGAGTAAAACCTGACATTTTTGACATTGTGGGGCTCGGCCTGCGGTTATTAAAAGTGATTAAAAATAGTTAATGATGTTTATCTGAAAGTGTAAGAATGCAAACAGGTTTTCTGTAAAGGGTTAGGGTTGGGTTAGGGGGCAGAAAATATTGTTTGGTCAATATAAAAGTAATAGAAGTCTATGGAAAGTCCCCACAATTCACAGAAACAAACGTGTGTGTGTGTGTGTGTGTGTGTGTGTGTGTGTAGGTTCACAGACACACAGCGATGCAGTCCCAGGGCTCTCAGTCTCAGCAGAACGTTCACACCACGACTCTCGCTCGCGCCAAAACTGAAATCCTGCGCGTCATGGAGATTCTCATCGAGAAGATGCCGTCTGATGTGGTGGACCTGCTGGTGGAGGTACACAGACACATGCTAACCGCTAACACTGCTACACTACAGATCACCTTACACACAATACCTGCTGATGAGAAACAGCCCCAGAGTGTCAAACACACTGTGTCCCGCAGGTGATGGACATCATCATGTACTGCATTGAAGGCTCTCTGGTGAAGAAGAAAGGCCTGTCCGAGTGTTTCCCAGCCATCTGCAGGTCAGTGTGTCTTTATGAATTTGTGTGTGCATGCGTTACAATAATATCATTAGAATATTATATTATTTTTTATTAATATTTTTGTTTTTGTAATTTTCTTGTGCAATATATTTTTATATATTAAAATATATTATATATTATTAATTATTTTTTATATAATTAATTTTAGTTAATTTGTTTTGTAATTTTCTCACATGGTTTTGTTATTTTAATTAGTTTTTTTATATATATATTTCTAAATAGATTTTAGTCATTTTTGTATGTGGTTTTGTCATTTTTATTAGTTTTAGTTTTTCTTTTATATTTCTACATTGATTTATTTTTATTTTGTATTTCAGTTTTAGATCAGTTTCGGATTTACATTAGTAATTTTAGTACTTCAACTTATTTCAGTTAGTTTTTCTTCTAATATTTATCATTTATTTAGTTTTATTTCAACTAATTTCAGTTAACAAAAATATTTTTAAATAGTTTAATTTTTAGTTAATTTAACTATATAATAATATAACTGCTATAATTATAAATGACAGATGGTAAGTTATTTTACCGTCATGTAAATATTATAGAAATGAACTTATGAGTGAAGAAGTTAGTAACTTTCAGTGACTTTTGATTTTAGCGTCACCGGCACTGATTACTAACAAAGCCGTTTTATTAATTGGTCACTGATATACTTATAAAACTGATGACGGCTCAAACGAGCAGCTCATTGATCTCAACGGGTCAGAGGTCAAACCTCAGGTGACAGCGATTGATGCATATTTGATGGATTAAAGTCCTTAGATAGGCTAAACCCAATTTGCATACTACCATTATAAGGTATATGAAGAATGCAACATTATGTTTTTCAATAATTAGTATGCTAATGTATTAATTTAGCATGCATCCCATTATCTCAGAAATAAGTGATTTTTTTTGCATTTTTGATTGAATTTTGTGTGCTAATCTGTAATTTTTCAAAATGCAAATTTTACAAAATGTCGACAAAATTAATTTTGTGAAAAAAATAATGCACATTTTTCATATTTTTAAAAAATATTTATTTACTTATTACATGTTGTTTATTATTTATGACAAGTAAACAAATATTTTGCATTTATTATTTTTATAAAAAATTATAAAAGTTTTTTAATACTAAAAATTATTATATTTAATTAAATGTCTACAGAATTAATTTTGGTAAAATTCATTTCATTTTGAAAATACATTTTGGATTGATTATTTTTAAAAATTTTGATACTACAATTGTAATTGAATTACACAAAATTACATTAAATAATAAATGTCAATAATTTAAAAATGTAACTTAATAAAAAGTTACTTAATTATTTTTATTTTGTGTAAAAACTAAATTAAAATTCTTAAATTAAAATAATTTATAAATAATTTTTATAGTAAAGTAATGAGTTGATTTATCACACTGAAATAAAAAAAGTAATAAAATAATTTGAAGAATATTTATTTATGTATTATTTGTTGCTTACTATTTATTATGACTCAGTTATAACAAAATTATTTAGCATTTTTGATTGAATTTTGTATACTACAAATTTAATTTAATAACATAAAATATAAACTAAAAAGTACAATTTTAATTATTTTTAAATTAAATTTAAATAATTAGATTTCACGGTTTACAAATTATTTGGTAGAAAAAGAAGTTGATTTAGAATCATTCTCAAACTGCTGGAGCTCATGGTATCCTGCAGTAGTGATCTAGTGTGTGTTTCCTCTCATCTCTCTCTCTGCAGGTTTTATATGGTGGCGTACTGTGATCGCAGCTATCGCATCGCTGTCGGCGCCCGTCAGGGTTCAGTGGCTCTTTATGACGTTCGCACTGGAAAGTGCCAGGTAAGCGAGCGGCGTCTCTGTGGCGAGTGTGTATGGGTGCTCACCTGGTGCGCAGGTGTCCCTCAGAGGGCAGAGGTGCATGATGGGAAGCGCTGTCCTGCAGAGACAGAGATTGTGTGATCGATCCGGTCCAGCATCATGATGTCACAGCTGGGGTCACATGACTGCTCCGAGCTCGGCATGTGTGTGTGTGTGTGTGTGTGTGTGTGTGAGTAATACTCTGCCTAAGAAACACACTGCCTCTGGGTTGAGTTGATAAGAGACAGACCGAAACACTCAGTCAAAACTGTGGACAGACTTGACTACATTTTTTTCTGTATAAAAAAAAACTGTATATGCATTTATACAAATTGTAGTGTGTGTGTGTATATATATATATATATATATATATAATATATATATATATAGTATATATATATAATATATATATATATATACACACACACACACACACACACACTGTTGTTCAGAAGTTTGAGGTTGGTGAGATTTTTGAAAGAGTCTCTTCTGCTCACCAAGGCTGCATTTATTTGAACAAAAATTTGGTAAAATCAGTAAATAGTGAAAAAAAAAAGTAATTTAAAATATCTGTTTTCTGTGTGAATCTCTGTTAAACTATAATTTATTTCTGTGATGCGCAGCTGTATTTTCAGCATCATTACTGCAGTCTTCAGTGTCACATGATCTTCAGAAATCATTCTAATATGCTGATTTGCTGCTCAAGAAACATTTCTGATTATTATCAATGTTGAAAGAGTTGTGCTGCACAATATTTCTGTGGAAACCGTGATGCATTTTATTTTTCAGGATTAAAAGATTAATAGAAAGTTCAAAAGAACAGCATTTATTTGAAAAAGCAATCTTTTGTGATTATAAAAATCTTTACTGGCACTTTTGATCAATATAATACGTCCTTAATGAATAAAAGTATTCATTTCTTCTTATTTTTTTAATAAAACACCTTACTGACCCAAACCTTTGGTACAGTAATGTCTATTAATTATTATTTTTACAAAAACATTTTAAAAAGAACATCTCTGTGTGTGTGTGTGTGTGTGTTTTTTTTCTCTCTCTCCTCTCTCTCTCACACACACACACACACACAGAGGACCCACGGTAGTGTACGTCACTGTCTTCAGATCAGTGTTTGTGTTTCAAACCCTGATGAAGATCATGTGATCAGTGATGTCCGTCTCCGTGGCCAGAGCATTATGGGATGTGCATATGATCTGATCGCCGGGTCCCCAGACAGCGATTTCACAGAGATTTGATCTGGAGAACTGTAAACAACCTAAAATCAATCCTTCAATCAATTCAGCTGTGAGACCCAATCTAACTGTCTCTCACACACACACACACTACAATACAACACACACACTTACTTGCATATGTGGTTCATGGGGACTCTCCATAGTGTGTGTGTGTGTGTGTGTGTGTGTGTGTGTGTGTGTGTGTGTGTGTGTGTGTGTGTGTGTGTGTGTGTGTGTGTTTTGTCAGTGTTTCCTGATGCAGCACATTTTCTCTTCCTGTGTGTGTGTTCTGTTGTGTTGGTGGATATAGTTCATATGTCTCTCATCATATAGTCTGCTTCACACTGCAGCTTTTTCTGCTCCGCCCACTTAAACAGGAAGTGATCGTTTGATTGACACATGAGATGTTTATAACAGTAGAGCAGATACTGACATAAACTGATCTAAATATCAGTCATCACTCTATATCTCCAATAACAAGATGAGATGGAAATGATCCAAACATATAATGCAGTGATTGAGAGATGAAGAAATAAAGCTGAGATGTTCTGGAGGCTCGTGAAGATCATTCCTCCGCTGAGGAACAGTGAAAGTAAAGCTTCTGGAAACAAACGCTGCTCAAAAGATCCTGATGATTCAGATTTGAGACTAAAACATGATGATGGAGAAATCAAGTAAAGCTGAGCTGCTTCAGTCCAGGAAGAGTTCATCTGGAGATATTACTGCAGTTATTCTGACCTTTACTTGAGAAGAACACGAGAAGCAGCAGCTGAAGCTGGACGTTAATCACTCTAAAAACTCTAAACTATGAATCAGATGACAGAAGACATGGAGTAGATTGAGTGTGAAACAGGTGCATATCAAATATGATACAGGAGGGTTTAAATCACATATAATCAAAGACTAAAACCTAAACTGAATCCAAACTTTAAAAATATATTTAAAATCCACAACAAAAACACCTCTTTCTCTTAAAAAAAAAAAGAAACCTAGTTAATTTAATTATTATTTTGATTATATTATCTGGTCTTTATTATTATTATTATTATTATTAATTTATTTATTAAATCATAATTTCATGTGCATGTATTATTTTTACATCATGGCAGTACTCTTTAGTATCAATGATGTACTATTAGAATTTTTTTTTAAGTTGTTTTTATTTTAGTAACAGTTTTAGTATTTTTGTTGTGTTTTGTGATTTTTATTAGTTTTTTTAATATGCCCTTATAGTAATTACTCGTTTTTTTAGTTTAAGTTATTTGAAAAGTAGCTGCTTATATTTAAGTTAAACTTTATTTTAAGTAACAGATTTTTTATTTTAGTAACAGTTGTAGTATTCTTTGTGTATTTTTGTGATTTTATTATTTTTTATTTTATTTGTAAATTTTTTTTAATATTTTATTTTTTTTATGTGCCCATAAAGTAATTACTCGTTTTTTTTTTTTGTTTGTTTTAGTTATTTGGAAATTAAATGAAAAAAAAAAAAAAAAACACAAAAAAAAAAAAAAACACTTTTTTCTTTCTGTGTTTCTTTTCGTGCGTTCATTCTTTTTAGCTTGTGAGTGTGTGTAGCTTGTATTTAAGTTAAACTTTATTTTAAATAACAGATTTTTTATTTTAGTAACAGTTTTAGTATTCTTTGTGTATTTTTGTGATTTTATTATTTTTATTTTATTTTTTAATATTTTAATTTTTAATTTTTTTTATGTGCCCATATAGTAATTACTAATTTTTTTTTGTTTTAGTTATTTGGAAAGTAACTGAAATAAAATGTTTAAGGTTTAAAAAAACACACACACACACACACACACACACACATATATATATATATATATATGTATATGTGTGTGTGCGTGTGTGTGTGTGAGAGTGTGTGTAGCTTGTATTTAAGTTAAACTTTATTTTAAATAACAGATTTTTTATTTTATTAACAGTTTTAGTATTTTTTGTTGTTTTTGTGATTTTTATTAGTTTAGTTTTGTTTTAGTTATGTCCATATAGTAATTATTATTATTTTTTTTTTAGTTTTAATTATTAGGAACGTAGCTGAAATAAAATAAGTGTAAGATTTTTTATTATATATATAATATATATATATATATATATATATATAGCTTATATTTAAGTTTCAAGTAACAGAATTTATTTATGTATTTTTTGTGATTTACGTTTTGAATATAATAACCCTGCTTTGTGGATTTTAACGCACACAGAAAGTCATTCCCAGTTGATTTTCCTGAAGAGACTCACTCTTGACTGTGTATTTCTGTGGTGATCTGACAGGCCAATATTTCTGGCGTCCCGTCTTTTATATCATCAGACATATATACAATACCAGACTCGAGTCAGATGATGCTTGATCTATAATAATGAGATATTTTAGAGATTTAGCGTGCTGCTCTCATATCGCCGCGCGTGTCTCTAATCTAATGGCTGTGTTATGAGGGGGTTTTTCTGACAGGCCGGACGGATTATTGCGTTCCAGCGGCTGTTTATTATTCCCACGGCTGCTGTACATTTCAGCACCTGATTGGATCAAACACTCATTTACAGACCATTATTATACAGTCGTCTGATGCTCTGCTGTCCTGTTCACAGTGTCTGTGTTCATCAGAAAACACAGAACTCAGTCATGAAAACATCCTAAATCAGACAACAATGCTGATCAAAATGCTATTAATAAAATGTTTTATAATGTTATCATCAAGACAATAACTGCTTAATAAATTTGGTATAACATGATGCTACCATAATGAATTAATAACGATAACATAAGAAAAGTTGCTGAATGCTGCGCAGGTGATGATCTGTAAATATATGGGTGCCTTGGAATACATCTATAATAAATATCTTGGTTTATGAATATGATAATCATTCATTACTGTCACAATACTCTTCTGTAAGGCTATTTTTGTGATTTTTGTTTTTAATTATATCGTAAAGTTATATATAAAGTATACTGAAATAAATATTGATTTATTATATAGTGATAATATATTTATAATATTCAATTATATATTTATTTATTTATTTGTTTATTTTGAAAATGACACTATATTGAGGCATGTCAGCAGTCTCTTCACTGTGGTACCCGTCTCAATCCCACAATGCACTAGTGCAGGTGCCTTTTCTTTCAGTACAGTTAACCGTGATGCGTCAGGAAGAGATGTTTTCTTACAGCAGATGAACATGAATGAGATGTTTGAGCAGTGATACAGAGATGGCTGTCTAAACCTGTGCCTGTTTGTATTTCCACAGCACATTCATGGACATAAAGGACCCATAACGGCGGTGTCCTTCGCACCGGACGGACGATATCTCCACACACACCAAAACTCACAGACACACACACCTCCTTCTCACATGAAAACACCCCACACCTCACACCTATATACAAAAAGACACACTCAAAAACAATACAAAAAATAAAACAAAGAAGTAGAATTAACTTTTTCACTAGAAAAGCATAAAATGGTCAAGATAATTGTCAGCTACATAAACCCTTGTTTGAAAGTAAAAAAAAAAAAAAGATTTAAAATTTGTCATTTAGAGACTGAGAGTGGCTAAATATTTAAATAGAAATAGTATAAATATAATTATAGATAGTTTAATACTTAATAAACAAACTCCAGCTGGTCCAATATAATATAAAAACATAAGTAAATATAAAAGTTAATAGAAATATAAAAATAAAAATAAATAGAAATATAAAAATATAAATGTACATAAAAATTTACAAAAAAAAATAAAAAAAAAAAAAAAATAAAAAAAAATAAAAATAAAGTAAAAAATGATAAAAAAAATATTGATATAAATGTAAATCTAAACTAATATTAATGTAAATGCAAGTGTAAATATAAAAATATAAACGTATTATAAAAAAATACATACATGTAAAGTTAGATTTTGCAAATGTAAATATACATATAAATATAAAAATAGAAATGTAAAAAATAAAAGTATAATATAAATATTCAGAAATGAATGAAGTATAAGAGTAGTCTGTTTTATGGTGCTACTGTATTTGAGATGAAATGTGAAGCAGTGTCCCGCGGTTAGATGTGATGTGACAGTCGTCTGAACAGAGACTCAGAGCGTCCCGTGAGCGTCTGTCCTGAGCAGGTCTTTCAGAAACACCGTCGAGTCGTCTTCTCTTCTCTTCCTGTGTGTGTGTGTGTGTGTGTGTGTGTAAGAATGTCTTCCAGGCTAATGGTATCATTACTGTAAGGCTAAACCGGGCCGTCTGAATGGTGTGTGTGTGCTAATGAATTCTCCAGTCCTCCTGGGTCCGCAGGCGTCCGCCTCGCGCTCGCCCAGGCTGGGATGAGGGCGACTGGCCGTCTGACACCGCTGAAGCCCTACCCTCTCTGGAGCACCGTGTGTGTGTGTGTGTGTGTAGACTGACTGACTCAGTGTGTTGGAACTCTAGAGCTTCCTGTGTGTGTGTGTGTGTGTGTTTCTCTTATCTTACATGGCTCCATCTCATGTTCAGATTTGTCAAATTTGTTCAGATTTTGGTCTGTTTTTGCAGCATGTGATCATGTGATTATTGGCGTCTCTCTCTGTTCAAGCTCAATCAGTTCTTCTGTTAATTTTTGCATGTAGTCTCAACGAATCAATAAAAATATCAAAAATTTATGAAATATATAGACTATAAGAAATATAAATAAAAAAACATAAACAATTACAAACCATCCATCATTCTATCCATCCATCAATCATTCCTTCTATCCATCTTTCTATCCATCTTTCTGTCTCTATCCATATAAATCCATCCATCCATCATATGGTGTTTCTTCTATCCATCTTTCTATCCATCAATCATCTGTCATCCCTTCATTATCCAGCTTTTCTATATCCATCTTTCTGTCATCCATTCATTATTCTATCCATCTTTCTATCTATCCATCTTTCTGTCATCCATTCATTATTCTATCCATCTTTCTATCCATCCATCATTCTATCTATCCATCCATCAATCATTCATTCTATCCATCTTTATATCCGTCCATCCATCATTCTATTCATCTTTGTCATCCATCCATTATTCTATCCATCTTTCTATCCATCCATCCATCCATCCATCAGTCCATCCATCAATCATTCTTTATCCACCCATCCATCCATCATTCTATCCATCTTTCTGTCATCCATCCATCAATCATTCATTCTATCCACCTTTTATCCATCCATCATTCTATCCATCATGATTTCTCTACAAGAAATCATCCATTGTGTTATTGGTGTTTCTTGTTGTGTGGGTACTTATTTGCAGTTCTAGCCACGTTTATCCATCCATCATTCTATCCATCATGCATCCATGATTCTATCCATCTTTCTATCCATCCATCCGTCCATCATTCTATCCATCCATCATTCATTATTCTATCCATCCTTTCATCCATTGTTTCATCCATCCATCCATCATTCTATCCATCATGCATCCATGATTCTATCCATCCATCCATCCATCCATCCATCCATCATTCATTATTCTATCCATCCTTACATCCATTGTTTCATTCATCCATTGTTTCATCCATCCATCCATCATTCTATCCATCATGCATCCATGATTCTATCCATCCATCATCCATCCATCATTCATTATTCTATCCATCCTTTCATCCATTGTTTCATTCATCCATCATTCATTATTCTATCCATCCTTTCATCCATTGTTTCATTCATCCATCCATCCATCATTCTATCCATCTTTTCATCCATTGTTTCATTCATCCATCCATTATTCTATCCATCATCCATCCATCAACCATCGTTCCATCCATCCATCCTATAAAGCTATAAATGTCAAGGCTTTTTAAACTTTTTTCAAACAAGGTTTTGTCTAGCTAACATTTAAAGTTTGTCTTGACAATATTTGCTTTTCTAAAAAAAAAGTTCAAATAGTTTTAATCCTACTTGCATTAAAATCTGAATTCCAGTTGTGCCTCTAGATTGGAAGCTGTTTCCAGTTTTCAGGAGCTGAATTGAAGTGTAAAGGCTTTTTCAGTTCTGTTCTGAATGATGCAGAAAACTGATGTATATTTATTAGGGCTATAAATCAATATTTTTTTTTTTATCTAATTAATTATATGTGTCGATTATTTAATCTGATTCATCGCAAATTACATTTGTCTGTAAAAATACCCCCAAAAGATTATTTAAAGCTATTTTTGTGTTAAGTGAGAAAGTATTAAGTAGACATTACAAATAGTACATTTAGAAATAAATATTTTATTTGATTCAACATAAAATGTATTACACATAAACGTCTAGGCTACAACGGCCCAACATAAACTATGGAACTTAAAAAACTATCATTTGTGAAAGGTCTCAGTTTTCTTATTTTTCTGTTAATACAATGAAAGTCATTGGTAACCAAACCAGCTTTGTTACCAACAGTCTTCAGAATACCTTCTTCTGTGTTCCACAAAAGAAAGCAAGTCATTCAGGTTTGAGTAAATGATGACACAATTACATTTTTTGGGGTGAACTATCCCTTTAAAGTTTTTTTTTTCCCCTTTTTCCCCCACATTTGCCCTCGTGGTATTCAGACATAAACAGCACTCGTGTGATAGGCCTACTGCTCGTGTGATATCGCTTATCATGTGATAGAAATATGAGACAAAAACTCATACAGGAGCATTTTTGCCCTAATATCTGGAATTCTAGGGCATAACTAAATTTATGAGGTTGTTGTCTGGCATCATAGGCCTATTTGTCAACAATTAACTGTATGAAATGTAAGATGAAGTACAACGTATCTGGGGGCGGAGCCAGTCAATTAACTGCGTTAATATACTTTATTTGCACTATTTTTTCATAACTAATTAATTAACGCATTAAACTGACAGCCCTAATGTGTGTGTGTGTGTGTGTGTGTGTGTGTGTGTGTGTGTGTGTGTGGTGTGTGTGTGTGTGTGTGTGTGTGTGTGTGTGTTGGTGTGTGTGTGAGGGAAGCACAAAAGCAGTCATAAGTCGCTGGGGTATATTTGTAGTAATAGTCCAAAAAATACATTGTATGGGGGTCAAAATTATTGCAAATTTTTCTTTTATGCCAAAAATCATTCGGATATTAAGTAAAGATCATGTTCCATGAAGATATTTTGTAAATTTCCGATCTTAAATATATCAAAACTTAATTTTTGATTAGTAATATGCATTGCTAAGAACTTAATTTGGACAATATTTAATATTTAGATTTTTTTGCACCCTCAGATTCCAAGATTTCCAAATATTGTCCGATCCTAACAAACCATACATCAGTGGAAAGCTTATTTATTCTGTGTCTTCCTCTCTGTGTCTCAGATGAACACGTCTCTGTTGGGCAGCATCGGGATGTTGAACTCGGCTCCTCAGCTGCGCTGCATCAAAACCTATCAGGTTCCTCCGGTCCAGCCGGCGTCGCCCGGATCCCAGAACGCCCTCAAACTGGCCCGCCTCATCTGGACCTCCAACCGCAACGTCATCCTCATGGCCCACGACGGCAAGGAGCACCGCTTCATGGTCTGAGGGGTCAGGGGTCACGTGACCTTTGACCTCCCCAGCTGAGCTGTCAACTGGTTTACACTCTTCCCATTCATCCCTCTTATTAAATAAACAAAATAAATTTTTTTTTTAATAATTTTTTACTACTATATAAAAATAATAAAAAACTACAGCACACCAAAAAAACGTTTTTGTGCTTGAAGGTCAAGTGAGGTTTTGAATACGAGTATTTTTGTTTGATTTGCACAAATTCTCTCCGGTTGACTCGCTGAAGCTGTTTTATCATTCCGGCGATATAAACACACATTTCACTCGTTTGGTCTAAATCAGAGAAAGACCCCACCTGATCCCATCCTCCTTGATGTTATTTATAATCGCAGAATCCTCATTCGTGCTGAATGGCTCGAGTCATATCGTGGTATCGTGTGTCATAGGAGTTATTTTCAGGAATGGTTTTTGTTTGCGCTCGTGCTGTAGTCGTGAACTCTTTCGGTTTGCTGTTGTCTGTGTTTTTGAGTCGTAGGTTCATGTGAAGTCACTGGCACTGAAATACACGTGTAAAAACAGTCGCGTTCGCTTTTCTGTGCTGTAATCCACTGATAGAGAGCTGTGTACTAGACACACACTGTAACAAAACACATACAAATCTGCATCTGCAATTTCACAGCAGCAGATGAGCTTTGAGAAATCACTGTTTCATCCCACAATTAACAACAAAAATAAATGTTATATTTGCGTAAAGAACTATTTTAGGATTATTAAGGTTTTTTTTGCATTGTGCGGTGTTCTTCATTAAAATTAAATCTATTTTTAGGATCAAATTCTGATTACTGTAATAAAAAAGTAATTATCATAACTGTAATAAACATTTAAAATAAGTCAAATTAATTATAGCATTCAAATCAGCAAATTGTAATATAATTTATTTACGAGTTTTAATTTTTTTTCTTATGAAAATAACCATAATCACAATACAAAAACAGAATGATTAAACTGCATTTGTGTGAATAGGCAATTATTCAATCATAATAGTCTTAAATCTTAAAATAGGCTACATTTTCATTATGCAAATTATAATTTCTTATTTTCACAGCTTGCTTAATAAATTCTGTATTTCATCCCTAAACCAAATTAATTATCAATCAATTATATATATATATGTATTTGTATATGTATATGCATGTATATGTGTGCATATTTTTATATATATATATATATATATATATATAGGATTAAGCTTTTTTGCATTGTGCTGTATTTTTCATTGCAATCAAACACATTTCCATTGCCAAATTATTACTGTAATATAAACAGCATTCTCATACAGTAATGCAGTAATAAACTAAATAAATAAAATTAATTTTGCAGAATTAAAAACAGCATAAATGTTAAAAATAATTTCTTGAGAATAACTGAGATCAAAATACAAAAACATAATGATTAATTAAACATAATTAACTCTTAATGGTCCTAAAATAGGCTGTATGTTCTTTACGCAGAATGTAATTTCTTCTGTTTGATTTTGGGATAAATATCAGGCGTTCGTCTGGAGAATAATCACAAAGCTGCGAGTTTAAGCATGTCGACAGTTTTCACACATCTGAGAAAATAAAAAAACACTTTCCCTCCATGATAGTTTACTGTGTCACGTTCACAGGATCTCAGAAAATGACTGAAGAATGAGTGTTTAAAGACGTCTAAAGCCGTGTGTGTGTGTGTGTGTGTGTGTGTGTGTGTGTGTGTGTGTGTGTGTGTGTGTGTGTGTGTGGTGTGTGTGTGTGTGTGCTGTGTGTCTGGCGTTTTTCCCATGACATTTATTTGTATGTTTATACTAAAACTAATGGAAAAGTCCTTGAACGTCCCGTGAACTGACGCAAAACTCTAATCATAGGATGATTGATTTTTTTCCCTGCATATATTAGTTTCCCCCCCACCCCCCATCTCTGGCGTGACTCGTCGTATAAATGGACATAAATACAAATGCTTTATCTGTAGATTAGATGTGAAATGCTCAAGACTCATGTGTGTGTGAGAAATAATGGTACAACATTCACTATATCAAGCCCTGCTTTAACGCTGTTGCTGGATAATAAATCTCGTTGTGTAATTGTGTTAATAAAGGTAAACGTGAGAATCAGCTGTGGTGTTTGTTTCATTCACACACTGAACACACATCAGATGCAGATTCACTCTCGCTCATGTCATACACAACTGTTCTAGACAGAAAATTATTACAGAACTAGTCTTTTGACAGTATGGTTTTAAAATTGTATTGTTGCTTTATTTATTTTCTATTTTTTACAGATATCAACAGCTCAAAGTTACATTTTATTAAAAAAATTTACCTTTTATTTTTTGCTATTATTTATATTTTGTTGTTATTTATTTATGTCTCTTTTTTGCAGATATCAACTGCTCAATTTTATGGCAGTTTTTAAAACATTTTAGTGCAATTTTATTTTTTGTTGTTTTCATTTTATTAGTTTAGCAATTATTTGTAGATGATATATGCTCAAAATGTTTTTTTTTTCAGTCAATTTATTTATTCCAATTTATTACAAATGTCACTTGTTTAAAGTCAAAAATTTCATCACTATATTTTATTTTATCTTTTTTTTTTTTTTTTTTGATTGATTGATTTATTTAGTTTTTTTGAAGGCTCAAAGTTAAATTTTTTTTACAATGTTTTGTTCTTGTTTTCTATTTTATTTTATATATTTTGCAAATCACAAACATTTTATTGCAGTTTTTGTTGTTGTTTTTAATTGTATTTATTTTTTATTTATTTATTTTTTTGTGCGGATAACAGCTCAGAGTTGGACAATTTATAACAATTTTTTCATTGTTTTATATTTTTTGCATATATAAAATGTTGTAATTTATTGTTGATTTAAATTTATTTATTTTTATTTATTTATTTATTTTGCTTCTCAAAGCCAGTCTGGTTTACTGATTTCAGACACCCAAAAGTTTAGGGCTCATTTTATTAGTCGGCTGATATTTTAGACAAGCAGAAAAAACTGTCCTGTAGGACACAAAGTGGGTGAAGGAGTCCATCGGGACGCTGCGTTAGGATTTTCAGGCTTGTTTCCTCTGAACGTGAGCAGATCTTCAGTGGTTTTGGCTCTAATAGAGAGCATCAGTTTACTTCAGTCTCCTGTCCAGCCTAATGTTATTTCTGAGAGTGAATAAATAAGATTTTATTTTCCAGCCGTTTTGTGGAGATTTTATTCCTCTCAGGGTCAGGAGAAAGGGGTTCATAGATTCACTGAACGACGGTGAGAACAGATGCAGGTCTTCACGAACGCTCTCAGTGTGAAATATGATGGCCATTATCAGCGCTGCCAGAGAATTCATCATGTTAAGTGTGAAAATACAAGCTCAGGCTGAATCCCAGCGAGGAGAAATCAACAGCATGCAGATTCATCTGATAATTAGCAGGACTGGGACTGATGATGATGAAGATTAAAGAGCCCATCAGATCAGAATTTACTGACATTCAGCAGTAATTAATGATAATCAGTGATATTTCTTGCTCATCTTGGAGTCCAAAATTTCACTAATGAGCATTAATTACTGTTCTTTTCTCACCGGAAAAAATTATGTCAATATCTATTTCAATCAACATATATATAGATATATATAGTATATATATATATAAGTATATATATTATATAGATATATATATATATATATTATTTTTCTTTTTGCAGATATCAAATATTTTGTCACAATTATATTTTGTTTTCATTTTATTTTTTTCATTAATTTTGCATTTATATTTATGATTATTAATATATTTAATTGTTTGCAAATATCAAATGTTGACATCAAAAGCATGTCAATGTTTTTGTTTAATTTTAGTCATTTATTTTGCTATTTTTGCATATAGTTAATGTTGATATTAAAATGATTTTTGCTGTTTTTATTTTATCGTCGTTTTTACTTTATTCAGTTATTTTGCTAATTTTACAGATATCAAATGGTAGGTTTTTTATTTTATTGTTTTTTATCATTCAGTTATTTAATTTTTTACAGATAACAAAAGCATTTTATTGATTTTTTTTATTTTGATGTTTTTAAGTAATTTATTTCAGTTATTTAGCAAATTTTACAAATATCTAAATATCAAAATAATTTAGATTTTTTAAATATTGTTTTTAATTTAATTTATTTTCAATTATTTTGCTGTTTTTGCATGTTGATATACTGTATTTTTTTTTTCTTTTTTGTGTTTTTTAATCTTGTTCTTTTTAATGATATTTATTCAATTATTTTGCTATATTTCACAGACATCAGTCAAGCCAAGCATTTTATTATTATTGTTTTTATTTTATTTTTAGTAGATATTAACAGCTCAAAGTGAAGCATTTATCAGATTTTTTATTTAATTGTTGTTGTTATTTATTTAGCTTTTTATTTTTGCAGATATCGACAGCTCAAAGCCGGTCTGGTTTGCTGGTTTAAAACACCCAGAGGGTCGGGCTTTATTTTATTTATTCGCTCAGTATTTTAGACAAGCAGAAAACTTGTCCTACAGGACACACAATCCTCCAGTCATCATGAATAGCTGTTGGTCTCCCACCGGAGAGCATCATGTCAATATCTCATCCGCTGCGTCCAATTAATCCACCACTCATTAATGACTCTGTGGTTTCATTAATATTTGTTTAATTTATGCAGTTTATATTACATTTTAATTAGAGTTTTACATTCTCTGAAGAAATTAATTAATTCTGATTTGCCCTTGCTAGGGTGTTGTGGGTGGTTGCCAGGGAGTTGCAATGTGGTTGCTAAGGTGTTCTGAGTGTTTGAATGCAGGAATTACAGCATTAGTGACTGTACGGTGTAATCTGTGACCCAGAATGCTCTGCAGGAAGACGCGGAGAACAAATAAGCTCACTGGGAGACGGACAAGAGCTCAGGTGACCTCTGACCTCTGACTCTGTATTTTGCTCCTCTCACTGTACGCCAGCGCCGAGGGGGAAATCAATCACTGCCCACGGCAACAAACACACACACACACTGTGTCAGTCATCTTGTGTGTGATTAATAGCAGAAGGGCTCACCATGCACAATATTACACATAGTTTGCTAAATATGATTCTTCTTCTAATTGAGGATGTGCTGAAAATGACCCCTAAATAATGAGAATTCTTATTTAAACCCATTTTCCTTCTGTAATGAGACATATTTCCAAGTCAAAAAGGATATTCTATGAGGGAAAAAAAATGAATTTTATTAATTTTATTAACAGGCATTATTAATTAGATGACAAAAAAATGTTTGTTTAAGAGTCTGTATGTTCTTATCTAGAGAGCTTAGTTATTGTTTAACAGTTTGGGGTCATGTTTTCTTGTTTTGGTGTTTTTTTTTTAAGTATCTTATGATAAAAGAAATCCAGTAAAAACTGTAAAATTGTGAAATATTTTTACTATTTAAAATATCTGTTTTCTATGTGAATATCTGTTAAACTGTAATTTATTTCTGTGATGTGCAGCTGTATTTTCAGCATCATTACTCCAGTCTTCAGTGTCACATGATCTTCAGAAATCATTCTAATATGCTGATTTGCTGCTCAACAAACATCTTTCAAACATTGAAAACAGTTGTGCTGCACAATATTTCTGTGGAAACCGTGATGCATTTTATTTTTCAAGATTCACAGATGAATAGAAAGTTCAAAAGAACAGCATTTATCTTTTTTTAACATTGTAAATGTCTTTACTGTAACTTTTGATCAATGTAATGCATCCTTGAAGAATAAAAGTATATAATCGATTAATTGATTAGTTAGTATTAATAAGTGTGTGTGTGTGTGTGTGTGTGTGTGTGTTTTGCTTTACTGTGAAACTAACCCTATTTGGAAAAGCGATTCACAAATTAAGTTTTTTGTTTGTTTGTTTGTTTTTTCCTTAAGGGTTGTGGTGTTTGGTTAATTGCAGTTAACCAGACACCACAACCCTTAAGGAAAAAACAAAAGTGTGTCTGTGGTATTGAAGTATTTATCTGGTTTAGTGAACTAGCTAAGTGTGTGTGTTCATTACTGTAATATGTCACTGCTGTCAGTCTGTACAAACTGAGTCATTAACCTTTTCTCCACCTGTTGATCTAGTTCAAATTAACTCTGTGTGTGTGTGTGTGTGTGTGTGTGTGTGTGTGTGTGTGTGTGTGTGTGTGCGCGTCTCGAGAGCATCAGTCCAGCTGATTAACACACCGCCAATCAATTCTCCTGCAGCGTCTGCGCAGACGGACGGGGGTCGGGTTCAGCCGTCCAATCAGAGCACGGCTGCCGCACGACATCATATCTCAAGGTGACGGTGACCTCTGACCTTTGCCGATGCTGCGGTGCCTGTCATTTGTTTCTCACTCCCTCCCCCCCAAAGCATCTTACAGTCGGCAAACACGACCGATCGATCGCGCCGCTCTCCTTCACTCCATCTCTCCCTCGTTTCTGACCCTTTTTATCTTCTTCAGGTGCCGTCGGTTCATTTTTCATGGGACGATGCTGCGGTCGTCATGGCGACAGCACTGATGCTGAGGGCCTGCGATGACGGATGCTCTGCTGCTTAGGTTTGTGCTGAAAATTTGGAAGTGAGTGTGTGTGCAAAATGGCAGATGGCAAAGCTGCTGGTCAAAATGAGTGAGTGTGTGTGTGCGTGTGTGTGTGTGTGTGTGTGTGTGTGTGTGTGTGTGTGTGTGTGTGTGTGTGTGTGTGTGTGTGTGTGTGTGTGTGTGTGTGTGTTTGCATGTTGGATGAAAAGACCTGATTTGATCTCTAGGGGGCTGCAAACAATGTGTTTCTGCTGTCCAAACACAAACAAAGATGTTTCATACGAGTGTGTGTGTGTGTGTGTGTGTGTGTGTGTGTGTGTGTGTGTGTGTGTGTGTGTGTGTGTGAGCATACCTTCAGCTTTGGGGAAAGTTTTTTATATTTTATTTTTTTTTATTATTATTCAAATACTTACTATACAAATTAATAAAGAAAAAAATAATATTAATTAAACAATAAAAATAACAATCTTTAAATAAAAATAATATTAATAATATAATAAATAATGACCTAGTTTAAATACGTTAAATAATATTAATAAATGATAAAGATAACATGAATACATATTAAATAAATATGAATTTAAAATTTAATAGTATACATGAATTATATATATTATTGTATGTAATTATAGATATTATATAAACAATACAATATTTCATAATAAACAATTAATAATAATATATAAATAATATATTAATTTATATATATATATATATAATTTTATATTATAAAATAATATATTAACTAATATTAATAAAAATCAAATAAGAAATTATTTTAAAATCTTGTTAAATAAAGAAACTTTTTTAAAATAAAAACTAACAAAAAAAAATAATATATCCATTATTATTAATGAAATAATATAATAATGCAATATTTTAAAATAATAAAAATAAAAATAATTATATTAATTAAAAAAAAATATTCAGTTACAATGTAACCAAAATCAATTAGTTTGCAGTCAGGAGTTATTAGATTAGTTTATGAAATATCTTAGTGGGTAAAGTCAGTGAGTCCAGTGTTCCAGTGTTGTCATTTAAATCAAATGTCTTAACTGATTTAATTCTGATGTTGCGGCTGGAGTTTGGTTATACTTCAGTTAAAGCACATGTCGGAGGAATGCCGATGTGTCCAGCAGATGTTTGAGGGTTCGTTTTGTCTTTTCTCTTTGATGCTGTGGTCAGTGCGGCGGGGGCTCAGGGCACACATGGAGAACAGGCTTTATGACTGGCAGATGTCGCTCGCAGCTTTAAAGCCGTCTGTAATCCTATTTGCCCACTGAAAGGACCTTTAACGACCTGAGTGCGTCTGTGAAATAGTAAAAGTCACTGAGGCGACAGCTTGGCGTTTTAAAACCTGCCACTACAGAGACTTTGGCGAAAGGTTAAGGAGAACTGGATCTCTCAAACTGTCAACTGGCTTTATATTTATACATCAGCAGCATCCTTAACATAACTGATCAAATGATGAATATTTGAATAGCTATATTTTGTGTTATATATTCAGTTCAGATCATTAGTTTACATACACCTTGTAGAAAGTGTATTTCTTCGTTTTAAATGGTGTTTTTTATTTTTATTTTTTTAAGACAGTAATAATAATGCATATGTAAACTTTTGAACTTTATGTAAATTCAGTTTTTATTTTCTTTTGTCTGATACAGCTATGAACTATACAACGATAGACAGACGATAGATCCTATTTGTTATATATATATATATATATAGTATATATAATATATATATATATATATCTATATATATATATATACTGTATATATGTATACTGTATATGTGTGTGTGTTTTAATAAAATGTATAAAATATTATAAATATTTTATTTAAATATAGAATTTTTTTTTACTATTTTTGTGATTATAATCTAGTTAGCAGGCTGTAAAAGAAAAGTCATTATTTTATAATTTATTTAATAATATTTTAATAATTATTTAAAATGACCCCCACTAAATATAAAAAAGAACATGGCATTTTTAAGATACTGCCAATTTTTTTTATAAATATATAATGCATATATTGTACAGATTATAAAATATTATCAAATATTTTATTAAAATCGAAAAAAAAAAATCTTTTAATAATGATTTTTATTTTTTCTAAGCATTAATGTGCATTATATATGAATCTCTCTTCACTGCATATTATCATGACACATCATAAAATGTACATCATATTATGTACTTGCATTATGAGGGATCATTTGATTTTTGTTATGGGATACAGTGATGGGGAGGTCAGAGGTCACGACCCCAGGGATCAGGGTCCGTTTTCAGTAAACAAGTGAGCTTTCATAAAGATTAGAACACAAACTGAGCAGCAGTAGCTTTCACTGACTGTGTGTGTGTGTGTGTGTGTGTGTGTGTGTGTGTGTGTGTGTGTGTGTGTGTGTGTGTGAGTGTGTGTGTGTGTGTGTGTGTGTGTGTGTGTGTGTGTGTGTGTGTGTGTGTGTTTTCATGTGAATGCTGATGTGAATGTGTGCATATGTTGAAATATGAGATTAAGAGGCGGAGCCAAACCGTTTAGTTTGTGCCCCTCTGATAGGAGCATGACCTCCACGCGTGGGGTCACATTCAATTAGCATACAAGCCCCGCCCCCAACAGACTTCAGCCAGGACCACCCACCACTGAAACCTGTGTGTGTGTGTGTGTGTGTGTGTGTGTGTGTGTGTGTGTGTGTGTGTGAGAGAGAGAGAGAGAGAGGTTAGGGTTAGGGTTGCACTGCTACTGATAGCCATTAATTATTTTGGTGTTATGGCCGATAACCAAAATAATGGCTAATATTATTTGTCTGCATATGTTTTGGTATTATTAATTTGCAAAAAACAAAATTGACTCTCCAGATTTGAATATGCATCTATTGAAATCAGAGAAAGCATTAAGCAGGACCTTCATGACATTGAATTTAGTTTGAGTTTTGAAAGTATTTTTTCTTTTCATTTTCTCTATAGGAATAAAATATATTATTAAATCAAATATATTTCTGAATAAAAATACTTAATATTGTGATTTTTTTTATTATTATATATAATAATATAGCCATTTTCAAGTATTAGATACAGTGTCTGAAAAAAGTACATAATATTTACATAAAAATATTAATTTTTAATAATAAAAATATATAATTAAATTAAATATATTTTTGTATTTAAGTCTTTAATCAGATTATACCTTATAATAAACATATAAGAACAGAATATATAAACGATATATAAATAAAATATATACTAATAAGAATAAAATTCAAATGAACCAGATTATACCTCACAATATATTATATTTTATAATGTATATTTTATAAATATTATATATAAATATTAATATAGCCATTTTCAGTCATTAGATACAGTGTCTGATAAAAGTACACAATATTTAATAAAAATATATTTTTGTAATAATATAATATAAAATTTATAATATAAATAATAAAATTTAATATTTTTGTAGTCTTTAACTAGATTATACCTTACTATATATATATACATAATGCTTAAGGTATAATCTGCTTCAATGGAATTGTATTCTTAATAATATATATTTTATTAATATAAGATTATATTAAGCATTATGTTTTGATAATTTGTCGTGTTGTTGTGACACACAGTGTGTTTCTTAGTTTTAATCTGTCAACCACAGGAGCTCAGTGAAGTGACTTCTTCTCCACTTCCTCTGTCCACTCAGAGGTCAAAGGTCAGAGTTGAGAGGTCAGCTGATCTCAGATGGGGGTGGGGTGAATTAAATCGCTGCCCCTCCCCCTCTTTACCTCTAACCTCTAAATGAACTGCGCTCGTGATCCCATCATGCCGTGTGAAGAGCGCAGGGTCACTATTTAGGGATCATTGCTGGACAATGCTTGCTGGAGGTTTTCTAGTTAACGCTGAGTGCTTCTGAGTGTGTGTGTGTGTGTGTGTGTGTGTGTGTGTGTGTGTGTGTGTGTGTGTGTGTGTGTGTGTGTGTGTGTGCATTGACTTTCGTCGCTATTTTTGAGCCGTATTGGAATTCACTCTATTATCGTGACACAGCGTGTAAAGCTCATCAATCACATTTATGTACAAAATATTATTCATGGTTTTCCAGCCTGATTGCTGAACATGCAAATAGCCGCTGCGACAATGTGATTACTTACTGCATATTTTAATCATGACGGCCATTTATCTCGCAGTCAAACTCGCCGTGACGTAAACGGCATTTTAATGGCCTTCGCTCTGAATATGAGGCTTGAAATTCAAAGCAGCAAAGCCGCTAATGAAGATCTGGATGTTCAGACGCGTCTGGTTTGGACAGATTGAACGCTGGCTGTTGTAGTTTGTGGTCAGGAGTCGCTACAGATTGTGTTTCCCATCAAATGACTTTATGAGTGCAGTTTTTTCCCCTGATATTGAATATTGAAGCGCTTGTACTTTTTCCGGTGGCCAGTAGAACGTAGTTTACACCACAGCTGTGAAACTGCTGGTCTTTAGCAGGTGTAATAAGAGGGCGGGACATTCTTATTCTAGAAAGCATTTAATTGGACAAAAAACTGGTCACGCCTCTCAAATCAAGATCATGTTATGAATATTTTTTGGTCACTCCAGCCTCCTGTATTTCAGAAGTATTTTTGCTTTACATTTTCTCTTTCTCGTTTTTTTTTTTTTTTTTAATTCAAATTAATTATATATTTTTAATTATATTTTTGATTTTTTTTTTAAATTATAGTTTAAATTGTAATTAAATTTAATTATGTATATTCTTAATGTATTTAATTTTTGTATTAATAAAAACATTTATTTTGCTTACTAATACATTATTTGCATTTTGAGACAATATTTAAATATTTCATTTAGGTTGTTAATAATTTTATTAATAATCATTGTTTTTTGTGTGTATATATTTATATATATATATATATACACATATATATATATAATATATATATATATACACACACACACACACAATTCTTAATTGAATATTCTAATATATTATTATTATTATAATTAATCTTATAAAGGATATGATAAATATGAAGATTAGTAAAATATAATTATTAATATATTAATAAATACTGTATATACTGTAAATACAGACTTTTACCTTTTATAAAATTCTATATACATATATATTATATTCAAATAAGAATATTTTTAATACAATAGATAAATATTAATAAAATATATATTACTCAATTAGAAAAATTAAATGAGTGACATGAAGAAACAGAACAAACTGAGACCGACTCAATCCAGAAGAACTGTGTCTCCAAGACGCTTCAAGAAACCTTCCTGCAAAGCTCCTGAGAAACTCTGCACTGAGAACAAAAGCTGCTTTAAACACAAAGGATGCTCCACTAAATGATGATTTCATCTAGTTAACAGAAGTTAATTGATAAAGAAAATCTATGACATCATTTTTGACAGCATCCTCATTTTACAGCATTTTTACACAAGTGCCTAAAACTTTTAACAGTACTTTCTTGAAGCGTCTTGAGAGACGCTGGCACAGTTCTTCTGGATTGAGTCTGTCTCAGTTTGTTCTGTTTCTTCATGTAATCTCAGACAGACTGATGATGATCAGATCACATCTCTGTGTGGAGCAAACAAAAATCCCACTGGATTATTACAATTAATGGCAAAATGAATGTTTGGAAATGCAAACTGATACTGAAATGAAAGTTCATTATTAAAACCATTTTTTTTAGCTGTGTTCTAATAATTTTGGCCACCACTGTATAATAAAATATAAATAATAATAATATAAAATATATTAATAAAATACATATTAATAAACAATGAAATTAACCAGATTATACCTCACAATTAATATTTATATATTGTATTTGAATGTATATACTGATATATGAATATTAATAAAATACAAATGCTTAAATAATCTGACTTTTCTTTTGCCGTCTTTTAACCAGATTACACCTCACATTAAATAATTAATAATTATATATAACGTTCCAAAAATAATAAGATATATTAATGTTATTCTGTGTTAATAAAATAAAATGCTTTTTTTATTAATAATTTATTTTATTTAATCTTTATTTGACTCTAGCACTCTCTATTCTAATTCTATTCTTTAAAAAAAACTTGCACATGCACTCTATTCATTTATTGGCTGTTTTCTTAAAAAAAACTAACACTGGCTTCTCCTTTTTTTAATTCTTTCTGTATTCTTTTGTTTTCTTATTATACAATTAACAAAAAGCAAAAAAGGCGTCTTACACTAGCTTGCTCTATTCTTTTTTTTTCTAATCTATCTGATTTCTTTTTATTTATTATATAATAATAATAAAAAAAACTTGCTACTTGTATTGCGTTAGGCTAACTGAGACTTATGTTATAGAGTTATAGCACTTGCGTATCATTGCTCTTTTGTTGATTTTGATTGCTTGTATTAAGAAGTTGCGTTGGATAAAAGCATCTGCTAAATGATTAAATGTAAATGTAAAATGCTAATTTTACAAATGTCTGTATTTCTGTTTTCCACTCTCAGATTTTGAGGTTCTGAAAGGTTCAAAGTTGGTGAATGTTTGTGAACCCCTGGCCTAGCATATACAGGTGATCTCAGAGCTAACAGATATGGGCTAGTTTCGCTTTCACAGGCTTTTACCAGTTCATTCGTGTTTCTGTCCTCAGACAGAGTCCACAGTTACAAGCACCGGCGTCTTTCCTGCGAGCCGTTCAGGATCGTCTTCACTCTAAAGCTGCACTTAAGTCTGAAAAATGCACTTCCTTTATAAGACGAGACAGCAGGCTTCTCTCGCAGTGAATTATTTATCCAGGTATCAAGCGGACATCTGCCACAGTTTGCTGGGCCAACAGGAAACAACAGGAAATAGGGATCCTAATTGTTGTCTATTACACTTTGCCTGGGCTAATGGCGATGTGAACCTCTCTCTCTCTCTCTGTGTCTCTCTATGTCTCTCTCTCGGAGCTGTCTGCAGGATAAGAGTGCTAATGCTACGCTGGCAATTATCTCCCCTCAATGACCGCACACACGCATCAATAGACCCTCTCCGAGTGTCTCAAATCTGCATGTCATTAGTCTGTTCGTCTGAGAGGGAAGTGATGTTATTTCCCCCCTGTGATGGTCTGGTAATGGCGTCTGCTTGTGCGTTTGCGTTCAGGGGCTTTGATTCTGTCACGGACGCTGATGAGTTTCTCTTCCTCTGAGTTTCATTTTATGAATATTTCACAAACCTCATCCAGTGTGTGTGAGACGCCTCTTCCAGCGCAGGATGGCATGTGGCGTCGCCACGTCGATCGATCTTGTGTGTGTTTGCGCCGAGAGGGATGAAGTATCTGGTTCCTGTTCAGATGCGGTAAACTGCAGATGCAGGAAAAACTTCGGACCAAAATACTGGAATCTAAACGTCAACACACACACACACACAGATCGGCCTCAAGAGTTTAGATATTAATGGTTACGATTATTTGTAAACTAATAATCTCTGATTAGAACAAAAAAAAATCTGTTTGGAGGCAGTGAGATTTACTGTTGTTTTAAAAGAAGTCTCTTTTGCTCACCAAGGCTCCAAAAAATCAAGTAAAATCAGAAAAATTGTGAAATATTTTTACAATTTAAAATAGCTGTTTTCTATGTGTATATCTGTTAAAATGTAATTTATTCATGTGATCAAAATCTGTATTTTCAGCATCATTACTCCAGTCTTCAGTGTCACATGATCCTTCAGAAATCATTCTAATATGATGATTATCATCAATCTTGAAAACAGTTGTGCTGCCAATATTTTTGCAGAACCGTGATACATTTTTTTAGGATTTACATAATCCTGAAATTTCAACAGAACGTTCAAAAGAACAGCATTTATTTGAAATGGAAATCTTTTGTTACATTATAAATGTCTGTCACGTTTGATAAATTTTTATGCATCCTTGATGAATAGAAGTATTAATTTCTTTAAATAGACAGACAGATAGATAGATAGATAGATAGATAGATAGATAGATAGATAGACAGTAAGTCAGATAGATAGATAGATAGACAGACAGACAGACAGACAGACAGATAGATAGATAGATAGTTCACTCAACAAGCAAATAAAAATAAACATAGAAGATAGATAAAAACACATATAAACATAAACATAAAAATATAAAGTTAAACTGATTGATTGATTGATTGACCGACAAGCTCATATTGAATGTGATGCATTTGTAAGCGAGTTCAAAAATCTTAACGATGGGCAGAAATCTGTTTTAGCAATAACACATTAAGCTTGGCTATATTCGCTTTTCTTCTGATCAAGACGTACTGTAAGTGGTACATACAAAACTTTATGCCACAACATGGAGGCTGGTTGTCAAGATGTTGATATGTGGTTGCTAGGGTGTTCTGGGTATCAAGTCCTAGTCAAAAGTTCCCGCCTAAAGTTATATGATATATGAGTTGAGGGATTTGTAAAGATCATACATTGTAGAACAGTTTGTAAAATTGCACATAAACCTTTAGAGTATTTTTCCTTTGCTGTTGGTCCTTCTCTCCAATCTGGTCTCTATTGGAGTAGGAGTGTGTGTGTGTGTGTGTGTGTGTGTGTGTGTGTGTGTGTGTGTGTGTGTGTGTGTGTGTGTGTGTGTGTGTGTGTGTGTGTGTGTGTGTGTGTGTGTGTGTGTGTGTGTGTGTGTGTGTGTGTGTGTGTGACTGGACTGGGTTTTGCTGAGGTGGCAAAGTGCTGTTTTAGTCATTTGTCCATGTGAGTGCAAGAAACTTAGCTAAAATATCTAAGAATTTTACACAAAAATAAACTTTTGCCCAATGTTAAGAAGTTTCAAAGGAATAGTTCACACAAAAATATAAAAATTTGCTAAAAATGTCCTCACCCTGTAGGCATTCCAAGATTAGGATGAGTTTGTTTCTTCATCAGTTTTGGAGAAATATAGCATTGCATCACTTGCTCACCATTGGATGCTCTGCAGTGAATGGGTGCCGTCAGAATTAGAGTCCAAACAGCTGATAAAAAAACATGAGGACATTTTAAACAAATTTTTGGCCAAACTGTTTCCTTAAAGCAATTGGAATCAAGTCTTACAAATACAATACATACGTGAATGCAGATTTCAAAATAGAGATGCTCAAGTCACAAATCTTTCTTCCTGATCTGCTTGATCTCCAAAGAAACTCTGTCTGATCAGCTCTGGTCTGATCAATAATGCCACTCATGTTCTGATTGGTCATCCACATATCAAAACCAAAGACGGTTTGGTGTGAAGATCAGAAGAGATCATTAAGTGAGAAATAATTGATGGGCTGTTGAATTATTGAAAATGTAACGCACTGAATGCAATGCAGCCTCAGTGCAAAACTCTTGGGTTTTTGTAAAATGCTCTCATGTGTAACTACTTTCTTAAACAAAAGGAAAAAGGAGAAAAGAAAGTATCTCACAGGAAAGTAACTCCATGGCTGATTAATATTCCTCCAGTGTTTTGAGTGTTAAATTAAAGCTCTGAGAAGCGACTCCCTTCACAAAAGACAATAGATTCAAACATGTAAAAGGAGGGATTTTCTCTTTAAATCAATCTCAAACATTTAAAAGGTTTTTCTCTTTTCTTCCTTGAGAGTTTTGTAGCTTTTATCAGTCGGGTGGAGTGAAAGTTCAAGAGCGCTGTTTTTTAAACGCTTTTTAACGGCTCGTCTTGTTAAAACGCAACACGCGTCGCCTCGGTCTTCTCATCTGTTCGTCATCTTAAGCTCACGTTAAGCTTTTATTCCCGCGAAATTAAAATGTTTTAATCTTTTAAAAGTACTAAAAGGCGATTTATTCTTGACAGTTTCGCGTGAGAACGGCGCGGAATCTGATTCACCCGCGCGCGCGGCCCCGGAGCTGTTGTTGTTACCATGGCAACTCCCGCGGAAGACCCTCTGAGGAGAAATTGCGGAAAAGCGGTGAGTGAACGATTTCTGTTCATAAATGCTTCTTTAGATGAGAATCTGTGGGAAAGTTAACATTTCTTTTACACATATTTACCTTTAGTTTCCAAAGTTTATGTAAAAATACTGTTATAACCTAACACTCCCGTAAAATCATCATAAACACGTGATCTCCTTCAAAAGATTGTTTTGAAAGAAGGTTTGATTCATTATTACCACGGTACATTTATATTTAATTTTATTTTTCGACTGTCTTTTAGTGATATCTCATGGGTTATGGGCTACTGTTTACTTGAAATTATTAATTCAAGTCATTCTCTTTCCCGTTTTAGACCAGACCTTTCTTCAAGAAAATAATAATAAAGTTTGTCAAATGATGTGATTATAATTTAAATATTATTTGACCTTATTCATGTGGCTTTTTTTCCATGTAGGTTTCACTTGGTTTTAAAGAGCATTTTCATAATTTTATCCTTTACATTTCTAGTCAGAAACACATTCTGCTTAGTGCTGTGGTTCTTTCTATAAAATTTTTTTTTTATATATTTTATAAATCATATTTTTGTTTTGAATATCCATGAAAATCAAGCTAAACTTAATTTATGTTCCGTTTTGTTTTGCAGGCTCTCATTAAAATGTGTCTTTCTTAAAGTGGACCAAATTTGGATTTTATTGTGTTTGTAAAATGACAGAGGAGTCATAATGTTTGTATTGTAAATTAATTGTATATTAAATAGCCTATTATTTGGCAAACTCATGAGGCTTTTTCCTAGTGTGAAGACCACTTTAAGGTTTTGCTTGGATTTAAGAACATTATTGTAGGTTTGTCCCTTACATGTTGAGTCAGGCTTACTGCTGTTATTTTTTTATATATATATTTTATAATTCATATTTTATGCATATGTATTTTAAATATTCATTCAAAAACAGGCTAAACTTCATTTCTGTGCTGTTTTATTTTGCAGGCCCTGATCAAAATTTGACGTTCTCGAAGCAGACCAAAGGAAAGCGCTCAAACTGTGTGGGAAAAAAAATGTTTGTAAGCGATTTGCAGGACACGGCGTTTAACACGCTTGAGAGAGTGGATTCTTAAAAAGCTAAACGGTGAACCGAGTTGTTTTGATAAATATTTGATGTCTCATTTATCAATGAGTTAGCGGGTGATTCTGAGCATCGGAGCCAGAAGTGATATTGAATAAACACTCCGACAGGCGTTTATCGATGTACCGCTTCAAAAAAAACACGCATGCAGAATTGAACCGAATTGACTTCAGCCTCACATAAAAGACGGACGAGCTTACAATATCAAAATGAATCGTGTTTTATTCTTCTCTGAGTGTGTGTGTGTGTGTGTGTGAGGAACCCTCTGCGCCTGCATTATTTGAGTCCATTAAAGGTCTTCTACCTTCCCAAGGATTTGATTTCTGTCCCATAACCGGCGACTGTGACTGGGCATTGAGTCGGCTCTTTAAGACCAGACCACAAGATCGATGGCGCTAGCTTTACCAGGGCGCTAACAGCCTCCGCGGTGTCTCCGTTAGATCCACGGGTTTGCGCTGGGAATCGAGGGCCAACTCTGACCCCTGGGAGGGCGTCTGTTGAGGGTCCTTAAAGGCCCTCCTGAGGAGAGGAGGACACAGGCAGTGAGAGTGCAGGAAATTGCTAGTTGCTTATGTGTGCACGTGATAATTATGGAGCTGTGAGAGTGTGAATGAACGACCAATGGCCATGAGTGTGTGTGTGTGTGACGGGGTGTGACTGGCCAGTAAATTGAGATGGTTAATCTCAGATGAGGAGAGTGTATTGGTCCTTCAGACAGACATGTGAGGGCCACTCCACACGGCTGCCCATTTAAGAGCCCGCTTACAAGAAGCCACCCGTTCGTGTCTTTGAAGAGCTCAACCTTATGTCTGCAATTCACCCTTTCACACACACACACACACACTGTTCTGTCTGCACTGCAGAGTTTTGGCATGTTTTTGCTGCATTTTCCCAAACGATTCAATGGTAATTATGCATTCCTCTCTAGATTCTATCTCCCATATAGAGAAGCATTTCATTTTCATTTTTTACAAAAGCTACTTTAATAATTGCATGGTATCACTGTTTCTATAAAGTTATTTTAATACCATCATACTTTGAAAAGTGAAATCTGCACCAGTCTGATATGAAATATATAATTTATTAGAATTTCCATATACTGTATATATAAACACACACTCACATATGAAATTTTTCTTAATGTTTAATGTTGAAAAATCTCTTATGCTCACCAAAGCTGCATTTGATTGAAAATGCAGGAAAATTGTGAAATATTATTACATTTGAAAAATAACGTTTTTCTATTTTAATTAAAATATTTTGCAGTGCAAATGTTTTCAGCATTGATAATAATCAGAAATATTTCTTGTTAATCTGCATATTAGAATGATTTCTGAAAGATCACGTGACACTGAAGACTGGAGTAATGATGCTGAAAATACAGCTTTGATCACAGAAATAAATTACAGTTTAACAGATATTCCCATAGACAACAGTTATTTTACATTATAATAATATTTCACAATTTTTACTGTTTTTACTGTGTTTTTGGGCAAATAAATGCAGACTCAGTTAGCAGGAGAGGCTTATTTTAAAATGATAAAAATTCTCACCAACCCCGAACTGGATGCATTTCATGCTTTTTACCAATAATACAACTTAATTATCTAAGATTATTATTTTAGAAATAATTTTGACCAGTAACTCATGATTAACCTTTATTATACACTCTAAAAAATGCTGGGTTGTATTTACTGGGTAAAATATGGACAAACCCAGCAACTGGGTTGTTTTGACCCAGCATTTGGGTTACTTCCTAGAAGGTTGGGTTAAACATTTATCCCTGGGACAATCGCTGGGTTTGTCCATATTTGACCCAGCATGTTTTTAGAGTGTAGGGTTTGTGTCTGTAGTGATTATAATCAGCTTGCAGAAGTTTATCACATTTCAGTAAATGTGTTGTTTGGCTGTACGTGACCTTGTTGTGGTCTAGTTTTGGGACTAGTTCTGTAGTGTATTGATTTGCCAGTGTGGTTATATAGCTACAGGAGGAATGTGATTTAATAGAACATCTCTCCCTTCATTCTCATGAACAATTAATTCACATGAACAAGTCGAAGAACACACACATTCACTGGCAGCAGGAAGTAGAATGCCATCACACACACACACACACACACACACACACACACACACACACACACACACACACACACACACACACACTCATTCACTCACTCACTCAGATGTGGTTTACTTGCATAAATATAAAAATGCTTTTAAATGAAATATGAAACGTAAGAAGAGAATTTGGGCTTCTATCTATCTATCTATCTATATATCTATCTATCTATCTATCTATCTATCTATCTATCTATCTATATATCTATCTATCTATCTATCTATCTATCTGTCTGTCTGTCTATCTAGCTGTCCGTCTGTCTGTCTGTCATATGTGAGATGGTCAGAATGAGACCGACAGGACTGTCTTCCTGTTTCTCAGTGCTGTGGTCTTTATGCTGCATGTTTAATTAGCAGAGGGAGTGTGAGAAAAAGTGGGCAGACTGTCTGTGTGTGTGTGTGTGTGTGTGGCTGGAGTCTCCATTAGTGAGCAGTCAGACCTGTTGTCTCCTACATTACTGCTAATGGAGGCTCTGCTGACAGGAAAGGTGGTTTCCTTTCATGCAAAAGGGCGTCACCAGCCTGCGTGTGTGTCTGTAATGGGAATGTGTGTGTGTGTGTGTGCACATGTGGAGGTACGCAGGACTGGGCCATTTATCAATTTACAAATTATGTTTATTTTAAATGTAATTAAATCAGTTTTA
Organism: Cyprinus carpio; assembly: GCF_018340385.1. Classification (NCBI taxonomy): domain Eukaryota; kingdom Metazoa; phylum Chordata; class Actinopteri; order Cypriniformes; family Cyprinidae; genus Cyprinus; species Cyprinus carpio. Next base: position 2,511,577 of record NC_056617.1, on the reverse strand, counting down.
AAGTGCTTTATTGGCATGATTTGTTTCATTCACAATTGGCTCAGCATCAACTCTGGCTAAGCATCAGCAACAAAAACAATACAGTGAATGAAGAAAAAGCTGCTAGTGTTGATAAAATAATTATTGCTTGATTTGATGTTGTTTGCCTGTACAAAGTGTTTAAGCGAATTTAATATGTTGCTATGCAGTTGATAGGGTGTTCTGAGTGTTAAGGCTGTTGCTATGCAGTTGATAGGGTGTTCTGAGTGTTAAGGCTGTTGCTATGCAGTTGCTAAGGTGTTCTGAGTGTTAAGGCTGTTGCTATGCAGTTGCTAAGGTGTTCTGAGTGTTAAGGCTGTTGCTATGCAGTTGCTAAGGTGTTCTGAGTGTTTAGGCTGTTGCTATGCAGTTGCTAGGTTGTTCTAAGTGTTTTTAGGTTGTTGCTATGCAGTTGCTATGGCTTTCTGAGAATTTTTAGGCTCTTGCTATGCAGTTGCCAGATTCTGTGTTTAGGCTGTTGCTATGGAGTTGCTGGGGCATTCAGAGTGTTTGACTGTTGCTATGGAGTTGCTGGGGCATTCAGAGTGTTTGACTGTTGCTATGGAGTTGCTAGTGTATTTAAGTGCTTTTAGGTTGTTGATATGCAGTTGCTAGGGTGTTCTGAGTGTTTAGGCTGTTGCTATGCAGTTACTAAGGTGTTGTGATTGGTTGCTAGGTGTTTTCTTTCTGTCTGGCCAGTCTCTGTGGGGAAAAAACAAATACAATTGCACTACTTGTACTATATTTATATGCCAGAAATAGTGATAGTAGCATTTATTTGTGTGATTCCAAATCCAGCCACTATTTCCTCGTAGGCAGTGAGCTGGGCAGCTCTGTTTGGGGTCCTGAGGGGAGATGGTCTTCAGAAAAGCAGACAGGGATCAAGTGCTGCTGTCATTTCCCATCACATCAGTGTGTGTGTGTGTGTGTGTGTGTGTGTGTGTGTGTGTGTGTGTGTGTGTGTGTGTGTGTGTGTGTGTGTGTAAGAGAGAGAGAGAGAGTTTTGAGCTACAGCTGCTATCAGTCACATCACATTTCTGTGCTCCAGTAGCCATGGGCGCACATGACCTTGAGTGCACCCTGTCTAACACACACACACACACACACACACACACACACTGGGGCTGTCTGTCTCCTCTGAGCTGTCTCTGGTCCTCCTTGACCCGGTGTAAGGTTGAGTCCATTTACTGTATGTCACCATCAGTCGGCGTCTTGGCTTAAAAATGGACCAGTCCGACCATGAGCTGTGAGTATAGCGGATCAATATGCATCACACACACTCACAGATGAAGGATATTATTAACACATCTTTAAACCTGTGAACCGCAGACAGCCTCGAGGGTGTCTATGTACGGAAACAGAACAAGTGTTTCTTTTGAGAGACCGAAAAATATACAACCGTCCCAAACCACGCTGGAGCTCTGTTCCTGAACCCTAGTGAGACGCCTACCTAGACAGCATCACAGAGTTGTACAAATACAGATATTGCTAAAATAAAAATTCACTAAACATAACCATAATGAAATATTTATCTAATTATCTATCTATTAATTATCATTCTATTATTCTATATTCTGTCTATCTATCTATCTATCTGTCTGTCTATCTGTCTATCATTTGTGTGAAGAGCACTATTTTTGTAACACACAGAGTCGTTGCCTATGTAGAATGTTAAAAATCACTAATGAGGTTCATTTCAATTAGGATGTTGCCTGTATAGGCAGCAGACAGCCGTGCGGTTCACTAGGTTTGGAGTGTGTGTGTGTGTGTGTGTGTGTGTGTGTGCTGCTGACCCTCCTCTAATGGCTCTGATGATAGATCAGTTGTGTGCTGATGATAATTAATTCTCTCGGTGTGTTTTAGGACGGGTCGGCGCTGACGCTCTGTCAGTCAGATGGTTCTCAGGAGAGTCTTTTGTTTTGAATAGTTGGGAAAATCTGAGCCGCCGAGAAGAGATTCCCAGCCCGATCAATTCCCTCTAACTACACTATTGATTAGCTGCAGTAACATTTTTAATTTATTAATTATGAGGAATATGCACTAGGAAGTGTCTCTCTGTCTCTCCTGATAGGGTCATCAGCCATAAGCTGATATCATTTGGTGCTTGTATGAATGTGCTATAGACATATTGTCGTCATTAAGGACACACTGACACGTCTTTGTCTCTGAAATATGACTCTGCATCTTCCATACTTCTCTTTCTGATAGGGAGGTTTTATTTTTAGGTTTAAAATGATTAAGCTCTGGCTTTAATGGTGTTTCAGTGCTAGTACATATACAGTAGTACAATGTCATTTACACCTAAAAATGTCATTGAATTAGATGACAAAATATGAATAAACATGCACAAATACACCTTTAATGCCAAGAATATTGACAAAAAGTACATGCATCTAATAAAAACCACAACATATTTAAGTATTTAATTGATACTGTGATCTTTTTAGGAAGTGTCCAAATACGTGCTTCCACGGAAATGACATCTTATATTTGGGTCTTAAACACACTCATATGTGACGTGGAGCATCTGTTTATGTGCTTAAAGATGGTGATATTGATTGTGTTAATTATGGCTTGACTTTCACCTCCTCAGGACGGATACGGCTGTGTTCATGAGTGTGAAGATCACACATGTGTCATTCCCGAGGAAGAATGATGCCTCGCCTTCGGCCACAAGATCTTGCACCTGAAAGATATAAAACCGCACCCAGGTATTTCAGTGTTGCACAATAAAACAGCCACACACTCATCATATAGACTCCTGAAAATATAGCTTCTTCACTGGTCTTTTTTTGTTCTTATTTTTTATGCAGTTTTACTAAGAATAAAAGCTCCCTAACTAGACAGCAATATACAGGTAGATGCGCCCCAGACTCAAGGACTGTTTGAAAAGGAAGCAGCAGTATTTTGAGACATCTCATTTTGGCCAAGGTATTAATATTTTTATGTAATTATTAATAATATATAATCATTTTATTAATTAGGATTAGTTATTAGTTTTCAAAATATAATATATCATATTTTAATTTTAATATAACATATTAATAAATATATTTATTTATTTATTTACAATTAACATATAAATATATATATATATATTAATCAATGTTTTATCTTTATAACCAGAAAAGACCATTGAGGTAAGAAAAAAGCATGCAATGTTTGAAAGGTTTGGGGTCAGTAAAAATATATTTATTTATTTTTAAGAAAGGATACTATAAATGATCAAAACTGAAATTGATTTTTTTTCATAAAAATATTGTGCAGCACAACTGTTTTCAGCATTGATAATCAGAAATGTTTCTTGAGCAGCAAATCATTATATTAGAATGATTTCTGAAGATTATGTGCCACTGAAGACTGGAGTAATGATCACTTTGATCACAGAAATCAAATACATTTGAACAGATATTCACATAGAAAACAGCTATTTTAAATTGCAATAATATTTCATAATTTTTTTACTGTACTTTTGAGCAGAAGAGACTTCTTTCAAAAAAACAACAACATATATTTCATTGGCAAAAGACAAAAATACACATTTTTGTCAGAAAAAGTCGCTGATTAAGCTAAGTTATTATGAAAGCAGCCACTGTCATACAGTTAAGTTAGTAGCATGACTACTGTTAGTTAGTTACTCCCCATCACCGGCGGCCAGAGCCAGATAAAGAGAGCGAGGCGGCAGAGGCCAGCGATATAACCTTGCCAGAAAGAGTGTTAGGCCTCTAAAAATATCCCTGATTACTGGTGCAGCCCTGCAGCTCCAGAGACCCAATGAAAGTATTGATGAGTGAATCCCAGCCTAAGAGAACATGGAAACAAGCGCTGGCCAGCGGCCATAGTAAACCTATTGATCCGGAGCTCGGCCTATCTCTCTATGACAGCCTATTCCCACCTCACACACACATTACTGTATCGGCCGCTCGTGTGTGTGTGTGTGTGTGTGTGTGTGTGTGTGTGTGTGTGTGTGTGTGTGTGTGAGAGAGTGAGAGAGTGAGAGAGGGATTTCGCTCACTCTCTTTTCCCATCCGTCTGTTTCCTACGAGGGCATGTTTATGTTTTGTGCTCTGGTTTAGAGCCTCGTTTCTATCAGGACTCGAGTGTTTGGTGTACTGTGTGCTACTTTTATTTATTTATTTAAAATAGAAAATAATTTAATGGTTAGTTTTCAATGTCATAACTTTTTTCTACAGTAGATTCTAGTCTGGTTTGGAGCCTGTTTATATCAGGCTGTGACTGTGTTTATATTCATTAAAGAATTACTAGTGTCCTGTATGCTGCATACTGTGTTGCATGTACTATTGTCTGTAAATTTAATGAAAAAGTATGCAATATCCAGCAGTAAACATTCCTAACGTTAGTATACAATACTGTTTTGTTGTCATAGACTTCACTATGTTGCAATTGCCCTGGTTCCAAAATATATAGCAACTGCAAAACATATGTAGCAATTAGAATGTTTTATGCTTTAAATATTTTAAATATTAAATGTGTTATGGTTTTTATATACATACAGTACACACACACACACACACACACACACACACTTTTAATATTACCATATCATTTTAATAAAAATGTAATATTAATATGAAGCTATAGCTATCAAAGCATTATATTAATATATAATAATTATAATTTTTGCTTGAAATATTTCAGTGTATTCAATGTTTTATATATCTAATTTGATATATAATATATTCTCTCTCTCTCTCCCTCCCTCTCCATCTCTCTCTCGCTCTCTCTCTCTCTCTATATATACATATACATACATACACACACACACACACACACACACATATATACATACATATATATATACATATATATATATATATATATATATATATATATATATATATATATATATATATATATATATATATATATATGCATAAAATATTTGTTGGAACCAGGTCATTCAAATGAAACATTTAAACGAAGTGATTCAGTAAAATGATTCATACTGTCCGGTGCATCATATCAGGGATTTTCAGCGAGCATATTTGATTATTACCTCCATTTACTGTAGTATTTCATTCCCAACACACTTTTACAACAATGAGAGAGAAAGAAATAGACAAACTGTCCTTGAAACACTTGAAGCGAACAACATTCACAGTAAAAACTCTCCAGCTGAAGCTCAAGAACATAAACTCTCCTGGATGTATTACATCTCAAAAATTACCGTTCAAATGACTGCAGTCTCCCAAAGTTATCGATCGATCAGCACGTGATCTGTGATCAACAGCCAGAGAAATGCCACACGGAGCAGAAGGGATTATGGGTCCTGCGGTCATGATGCTCTACAGCTGACTGAGGCATGATGGGAAAGAATAACACCCACATACACACACACACATCTGAGTGCTATTGATTATCTCCCAGGCTGATTCACACACACACACACACACACACACACACACACACACCGTCACAGTATGGTGACTCAAGTTCTTTTCCATCATTTCTAAATATAAAACTAAAACAAGAACTGCAAGTGCTTTCTCATTTGCGAGATTTTGTATCCCATCTTTTCTGTCAGTTGTTTAGAATCGAACCGTTTGAATCGATTCTTTGCAGCTAAGATTCTTTGAGCAACAGACTTTATATGAAGTACAATCTTTTGTAACATTATAAATTACTTTCGGTTTTGTCTTGTAACATTATGACTTTTTATTTTCTAACATTATAAATGACATCCTTTTTGTTTTGTAGCATAATTTTTTTTCTTCATTAATGCATCTTTACGGAATATATGTATAAGTTTTTATAAAAAAATATATATATATATTCTGCTCACAAGCAAGTTTTTAAATATTTACTATGTCAACAATCAAGTGCTTCCTATATCTTCTGTTATCTGTTTAGAATCTGTTTGATTCCTTAACGAATCACTCTTTTGAAGCGATTCCTTCCAGGAAATTGATCAAACTGATTCTTTGAACAACAGCATTTATTTGAAATAGAATCTTTTATAAATGATTTAAAAACAAACAATTTTCTATATTTTTACTAAACAAAAATATCAATTTCAGCTCTTTAGAAACAGAACTATGTTTGATTCCTGAACAAATCATTCTTTTGAAGTGATTCTTTCCAGTGAATTGGTCAAACAGATTAGAAAAGGAGTCTGAATTGGTTTACAGTTTTTCTTTATGTCTGTCTATTTATTTTATGTTAGGCTTCTTCTTTCTTTCTGCAGCTTGGCCTTGTGGCAATATTTTATTGTAATATTATATTATTTTTGTATAAGTGATGTAGGCTTCTATTATAGTTTTAGTTCATATTTTGAATTAGATTTTATTTTATTTTTTCTAATTTCTGTCTTCATTTTAATATTAGTTAAAGTTTTTGTTGTGTGTTTTTGTCATTATTTGTACAGTTTGTAGTTTTTGTATATATTTGATTTTATTTTATTTCAGTTTTATAGTTAATAACCCTGTTCCACCCAGAAACCCTGCTGATCACGTGTGTTTCCTCCGTGTGATTCATCTGATGTTTCTGAATGTTTTTTCAGCGTCTCACACTCGTGACTCACCGTTTCCCGCCTCCCTCGACAAGACAGAAATTACCCTCAAACTGATTCTACGATCAATAACAACATGCCCACCAATCAAGAGCGCCGACCCGGGGTTAAGATCCAATCAGCAGCTCACACTCCTCCTGCTTCAAGAGTCTGAGCAGACGCAAACAAACAAGACGTTTACAGGTCTGAGGAGAGACACACAAACCAGACGTTATTCATAGAAACACGAACAAAGATTTGAAATAAATATGATTCTGAGATGTATTCTTTGTTATGATTTTATTTACTTATCTATTTATTGCAAATATATATGCTAAGAAATGTACATAAATTAGATATAAAAATAGATGTATGGAAGAACAGTGGAAAATAGATCATAGGTGAACAGTGAAGCCTATTTATAAATATCCACTAGAGAATGACTGCTTATGCTATTAATAACACTGATGCAATGGTGTGATTTACAGCAGTGAGAATGAGGCCGTAAACACGAGATCCCACCGTCAGAAATGAAAGTGAATGTCTCTAACTGCCCGTGTGCAAAAGGTCACGCTTGTTCCCGTGGAGACGGGCCTTTAGAATGCAGCTGTCAATCATAGCTGTTGCTACTGGAGACAGACGAGAGAAATAGATCTGAAAACAGAAGAAAGGCACACTAGAGTGAGTCCAGTTTGGACCGTGGTTGTTTTTCACTGCATTTAAAGCAGTAAGCCTCCTTTACTAAAGTAAAATCACCAACACATGGCCTCAAAAATAATGGTCACATGGCCTTTCATAAAAATTTCACACAATCATATATGCTTTAAAAAACCTGGATTAATGTAACTAGTTTTATTATTTCAGATTTAAAGCCACTAGTCTATGATATTTTGTTGTTGTTGTTCAAATTAATTTGGAAATTATGGAAATTGAAAATTTCCATAATTTTTTTTTTTTTTTTGTGGTTATTTCGTGTTTTGGTCATCAACGTTTAAATTATGACATTTAAATGAATTCATAATTATGGCATAAAACATTGAAGTTATGAAATAATGCATAATTGTATTGTGATTGCTTATTTATTTATGTATTATTTATTTTTTAATTATTTATTTGTCAGACATCACGGTTGTGTCATGATTTTTTCATTGTGAAAACTGAAATTACAAAATAAAAACATAATGAGATAAAAAAAAATCATGATTATGAGGTGAGAAGTCATAGCCTAATTATGGCATAAGAAGAATTATTATTATATATAATTATGATTTATGACAATTATAGCCTATGTTTTTTAAACTAAAAATTGCATTATCATACACACACACACACACACACACACACACACACACACACACACACATTTTATTGTATTAAACATAGTTTGGAGTTGTTACAAATAGTTTTATAATTTCACATTTACATGTGCCAGTCTATGATTTCTTGCTGTTGTTCAAAAGAAAAATGCCAAAATTGGATGAAAATAAAATAAATGAAAATGAAATGAAATATAAGAATTAACTTAGCTAGTCATCATAGCAGCATTTATGATTTTCATTTACTTAAACTTGAGATGTACTAAAAATGAAAATAAAAAATTAATAAAAACTATAGCCTAATAGACAAATAAAAAAAAAATACTAATAATAACTAATTCAAATGACAAAATCAAAATTACTAAAACTTCAACTTTATATATATATATATATATAAAATCTAATAAAAAACAACAGCACTATAATAGTATCTCAGTGATGCCAGAATAACACTGAAGCAGATTTGCTCAGGCCTCTGTTTCTGAGCAGTAATAGACTCTCTGTTTGACTTTGTGTCAGTTTTGTCCTGTAAAGAATAACGAGTTTCCTTTATGTCCACTTCATTTCTCTGTGTATCAGAGGTCTGATGGTCTTTACCTCATTTTCCTCCAAAGTGAATTCACCTTATTAGTGGCCGATCTCAGGAAATATGATTTGCTCTCTTGCACACGCCACGATATTTCAGGCCTGATCGGGCAGGTGGCTGTCAGGCTGCGAAACTCGCCGATAGTTTGCCGTAAAATATGGGCCTCTTCACCGCAGACCCCAAACAAGGCTGGCACGCGCGGGCCAACCGGAGCAGCGAGGGGTTAATGAAACGCTGCTCCTTCTTTAATTGAAAAAAAGAGAGCGAGGCGGCCACGCTCGTGTTATTGCTGGTAATAAGTGGCTCTCTGAGATGAACGGTTCACCTGCGTGGAGGTTAATGAAGATCCACACGTGCTGCGCTCGGTCTGGACATGAGGGTTAACTATTTCCCCGCTACCTCTGCCCTGAACCCCGCCCCGTGTGATGAGGAGCGGCCCGTTCATCTCGGGAAGGACGGGACAGGACAAGATAAGGATGAACGTACTGGATTCTAGGTGACCAATGGATTCTGGAACCGACTGTTAATGTCTCATGTTGTTATATTAACATCTAAAATGAGTAAACATCATGTTTCTGAAACATTTACGTCATTGAAAGTTAGATTTTTTCGGCCCGAACCTCATGCTTTTGACAGTCCAATTCTTTTGGTGAACTGGTTCATTTGAATGGTTTGAACGAACAGATTCGCTGGAATGAATCGAATAAATGATTCACCAATCAACTCATCACTCACCATTTTTGTTGTAGCAAAACTATTTTTTGGTTATATACTGTTGTTTAACAAACTTTTAGATTTAGTTTTATAAATTAGCATGTTTTTAAGTTATTATTGTTAATACATAATTGTGAGATTAGATGACGAAACTATGAAATAAAAAGTCATAATTATGACATACAAATGTGAAATTATAACATAAGAAACATATTTGATTCAAAATATGACAAAAGTCAGTTGTAAGAGAAAAAGTTGAAGCAAGTCGGAATCGACGTAAAAATCAATTATGAGATTAAAGGTCAAAATTATAAGATGAGAAGTCATCATTTTTAAATTCAAATTATGTTATAAGAACAACTGGGAAATAAAAAGCTGAAATACTGACAAAAAGTCAGTTATGAGAAAAAAGGTAAATTGACATACTGTACAGTTACAGTTATGAGATACTTCAAAATTATGAGATAAGAAGTCACATTTATGACATAAAAAGTCCTAATTATGACTAAAACATAAGTATGACAAAATAATTGATAAAGACATGACATAAAAATTCTAAATTATGAGATACTGATTTCTAATTATGAACTTAAAAAAACTAAATTTTGATGTACATCATAACTATGAGATTAAATGTCAAAATTATGAGAGAAATCATAATTATAACATAAAAAGTCGAAATTGTGACTTTAAATCATAAGTATGACAAAATAACGACGAACTCTGAATTATGAGATACAAGAAATTATGACATAAAAGGTCAAAATTGTGAGATACAAGAAATTATGACATAAAAGGTCAAAATTATGAGATACTGATTTATAATTATGAGATTAGTCATAAATATAAATGTCAAAGTTATGAGTTGAAGTTATGACAAAACATAAGTATGATTCATAATTATGAGATTAGAAGTCAAAATATGAAATAGTCAATTATGATGCAAAATATTTTTAATGTCATAATGATGACTTTTTATCTCATAATTTCTACTTTTTGTCATAATTTTAACATAATTAAGACTTGCGTAGTATCTCATAATTTTGACATAATTATAATTAGTGCTGTCAAACGATTAATCGTAATTTAATCGCATACAAAATAAAAGTTTTTGTTTGCATAATATATGTTTGTGTTCTGTGTGTATATTTATTATGTATATATAAATACACACACATACAGAATATATTTTGAAAATATAAATATGTATTTGCGTCTATATATTTATATTCATATAATTTATATTATAAATAAATATATTTATTATATAAACAACATTTTTCTGAAATATATACATGTATGTGTGTGTATTTATATATACATAATAAATATACACAGCACACATACTTAATGTAAACAAAAACTTTTATTTTGGATGCATTTAATCTCGATTAATGATTTGACGGCACTACTTATAATTATTATTAATTGATCATAATTATGATTTACCAAAACATGATTTTTTTCCCCCTCATGTGGCAGAAATTGTTTTTTTATAGTTTTTTTATTTATTATTTATTTTCTGGGATTTGAGCCGTTCCTCTTTCAGGTAGACGGAGCTGTACTTTCTCGACTGTCAGCTGTAGAGAAAATAGTTTTACCAAGATGGCCAAATAGTGAACTGACTTTTGCTTTAACAACTTTGTACGATGAGTAGCTTGTATTTTGCTTCAGTTCAGTTCGTATGGAGAGTACAGAGACAGATAATCAGTACAGATTTCTTCCACTGATTGGTCTATATTGTGGTCGGTTGCCAATCTCTGATGACTGTTTACCAAAAATCGTTCATTTTTCCCCTTTATCCATTGGCATTGCAGCTGAATGAGATGCTTTACAGCCAAACAGATGCTGCAGCTCAAGACTTGAACAATCATGTTTTTGCTGAAAAAACAAGGAAAACACGTTTATTAATTAATTGCATTGGGATCGCCCGAAATGGAGCTGCTCCGAGACTCGTTTGGGCGATTACGCCACACTCCCATTTAGTTTTACTCATCTAAAAAGTTGATTTGATGGCGAGAGGAGGGAAAAAAAGATACTAATATCACACCATCCCATCTACTGGCATCATTAATTCATGGGCAGGAATGCACTCGAGACATTAGTAATTACGAAGCGCGGGCCGTGCTTTATTTTCTGGCATATAAAATCACTCCAGAGGAGGAAACACTTCCTCATTAGCTGCTGGCTCTATTTCCTCCGGTGGATTCCGCACGCGATCATTTATTCATGCAGAAGCCCTCATCATCTCCTCATCAGCGCGTCCCAAAGCCTCGGGCCGCAGGACACACACCTTAAAACACTTCAGGGGGAGCGCAGAGGAGCTGCTGGTGATGAAGATGATGAGGAGGTGACAGAGAGATGGAGGGTGTGAAAACCACTCAGATGGACACCAGGGAAGGCCGGCACTTACGTCCTGCTGCAGCGACACTATTGAAATGATAATGGAGAGAAGAATAGAGTTTTATGAACCGACCTGAGACTCTTGTGTCTTTCTTAAAGGAATAGATCACCTGAAACGAGCATTATATATTCGTACTTTCTGTCTTCAAGAAAATTCATGCTGTAATTTTTTGTACAGTCAAAGTGAATGGTGATCAGGTCCAGCCAGTAGAAGTTAGCCGAGTTATATTTGTGATATTTACATTTATAAAATTAACATATGCTTTTTTATCTGAAGCAACTTGCAAATAAGGAACATCAAAAGCAATAATTGGTACATTTTAATTTTGGATAAACAGCTTCTACTTTTTCCATTAATTTGCCATTATTTGAATAAACTTAATGTGATGGTTTTTGATCTGCTCCAAACTTGACTGGACTTTACAAAAGTCTTATTCTGTGGTTGTGATGTAAATAAATTGTATTATTATAGTTTATATAATGGTATATAATACAATGTGGAGTATATAATTTTATTTATTATTGGTTTATTTTAAAATTCATTCTGTGAGACTGTATCCAGGATGTGGATTATTCTTTGTCATTTTTTTTTATTTTAATTATTATTATAGTTTATATAATGTTTTACAATATGATGTGTAGTATGTCATTTTTATTTGTTGTTTATTTTAACATTCATTCTGTGAGACTGCATGCAGGATGTGGGTTATTCTTTTCTTTTTGTTATTATTATTGTTATTAATATAGAAGAAGAAGAAAACACAATTATCATATTTTATGTTAATACTAGTGTAGTTTATGTGTTTTATAATATTATTTATTGATTTATTTATTTATTTTCTTGTGCATGTTTGTTTTATGAATGTTCTTGTTGCTGTACTTGGAGTCCAAAACCACTTTCCCTTAGCAGGATGATAAAGTATAAAGTCAATAGATGGCGAATTACTTCTTGTCTTTTGAGGTTTCTAAATGTCTCAGAGACTCGTATCATTATCCACCTGCGTTTCTTGATGTGAGGACAGACAGAAACACCAGAGTGGTGATGTACAGCGCACTATTAAAAGTGTTCAGGGGCTCTGGGCAGATCCTAACACCATCCTGCAGTTCCTCAGAGAGGAGAGAGAAACTAACAGGTTTTTATCTGACACACTGTGATATGACCTCATCTGGGATGAGCTTCTCAATTAAACATGAATGGAAGTGTGAAATTCCCCCGGTGTGTCGGAAGCGTGAGTGTTCTGGAAGATGGTTGCTGTTTTTGCCATTGAGTATCAAACTCTTTCTATTAAGTGTTTGTGTAGGTTAATGTTCACCCAGCCGAATCAACAGAGACGATCAGCTCAACATGTGAACTCTTCCAGATAAGCAGAGGATCAGCTCAATCAGCTCAGCTTCGCTGATTAACAGTAAGGATCAGTTCATTATATTTTAATTTCTTTTCTAGACTGATTTTAAATGAACTTTACCAAAAAAGTTTAAATTATGTCATACATAATTATGAGATTGAATGACAAAATTATGAGATAAGAAGTTAAATAATGAAGTTAAAGTTAAATAATGACAAAAAGTCATTATGATATAAAAATAAAATATGAGTTATAAAGTTTTAATTACAATAGTAAAAGACAAATTATGAGATAAAAGGTAAAAGAATGTCAAATTATGACATAAAAATTCATAATTATGAGATTGTGTGTCAATTATGAGATAAGAAGTCATAATTAGGATATAAAGTTGAAATAATGACAAAAAGTCAAAGTTTTGAGAGAAAGTCATTGTGACATTAACCCCCGGTCCCAGACTAAAGTGTAAGTCTGAGCTGTTTTAACTAAAATAAACTTGCACTGACTGATCTTAAAATATATCAGTACCTTTGCTTCATCTTAAGATGCACACCAGTAATGTTTTTTCTAAGGCATGTTAATAAAAATTACTTAAATGTCCTAATTGAACTATGGCTAAGTCTAAGCCCTGTCTCTGAAACCGGGCCTTAGAAAAGTATATTATGAGACATTAAGTCATAGTTATGAGAAAGTCAAATTATGAGATAAAAAGACACAAATATGACGACAGAATCATGAGATTACTCTAAATGTCAAAATTATGAGATGAATCAAAATTATGATATAAAAAGTTGAAATAACATGGAAATGAAAGGTCAGTTATGAGAGAAAAAATCATGACATTTAAAAAATTAATTATGAGACATATGTCATAATTACAAGAATAAAAGTCAAATTATGAGATTAAAAAGTAATAATTTCTACATAAAAAGGCAAAAACATTCAACATTAGAAATGTCAAAATTATGAGATAAGAAGTCATAATTATGATATATAAATCATATAAACATAACTGACAGTCTAAATAATGACAAAACCAAAGTTATGACAAAAAGTAAAAAATATGAGATGCTAAGTGATCATTTTAAGAATAGAAATCAAAGTATGAGATAAAAAGTCATAATTATGAAATAAAAACAGTGGAAATTCAGGCCAAGAATGATAGCTATAACCAAAAAGTTTTTAAAATCGCTCTAAATATCAGAGAATAGCAAAGTTCACAACACAACTAGGGATGCAGTGATAGCACTTTTTCCAGAACAATTTCCAGAGTCATTTTTCATTTTAATTTCATTCATTTTTTCGTTAAAAAAATATTGTTATGGTTAGAGGAATTGTTTCCATTCTCTACGAATGTGCCGTTATTGTTTAATTGTTTTTCTGAGTTGAATGTTTTTCAAGCGTTTAGTATTGTGGTGTCAATAGCCAATAAAGTGTTACTAAACGTAAGTGATTTATGTAGTGGTGTTTGAATGAATTTGTACAGCATGATTTGTATGAAAGTATAAGATTTTCTTTTTGACGTAGTGCCATATTTTGTATGATTTGTACACTGATTCGTACAAAAACATACAAATTTTAGAAAAAAGCAAGCATGACGGTCCACCCCTAAAACTAACAATCAGTGGGACATAAGCAGATTGTACAATTACTAAATGTAAGTATTTTACATAGAGGCATTTTTTGCTTGAATTTATACGATGTGATTTGTGTGAATTTATATGCTATAATGTAAGGTTTTTTTTTTGTTTGTTTTTTTCAAGCATGGGGGTGCATTATCTCATCCTCTGTTCAAGCCTGCACTGAAATCTCTCTTTCTCTCATTTGGTAATGAGTCTTGAATAAATATATGACTGTTCGGTGTGTTTACTCTGTCGTGCCAGAGAGGAGCTCATGTTAACCTGGATAGTTAATAAGAAACCAGAGACTGAGATTACAGGATCAGAAAAGACGCTTCCTTAAACACGAGTTTATCAGCATTACTGACACTCACAAACGCAGCATGACTTATTATTTGCAGAGTCTCTGTGTCTGTCTGCTGCTGATACACAGGTTAAAAGTACAGTATTATCAAATAAAAAATTACCCAGCATTCCAGACCTCACTTATCTGATTGCTGTTTTCTTGCTGATGTCGGCCAAAGCAACGGATCCTCTCTGATGGTCTAGAAAGTTTTCATTAGTTGATTGATTAACTGATTGATATCCTGTACTTACTTTTTTAATGTCATTTTCCACTGTTTTCATAATTGACTTTTTATTTTGTCTTATATTCTCAAAATTATGACTTAGTATCTCATATTTTCAACTTTCTGTAAAAATGACCATATAATGAATATTTTGAGAAAATATTCTCAAAATTATGGCTAAGTATCTCATATTTTCAACTTTTTGAAATAATGACTAGATAATGAGTATTTTGAGAACATATTCTCAAAATTATGAATTAGTATCTCATATTTTCTACTTTTCGTCATAATCACTTTTTCTGTCATTACTTTTTGTTATTATTTTGACGTTATATCATTATTTAAACTTTTTATAAAAAAAAATTAGGATTTCTTATTTTATAATTTTGGCCTATAATCTTATAATTATGAATTTTTACTTCACAATTTTGACTTATGTCGTATTTATGACATTATCTCATAATTTGTTTTTTAATCTCGAAATTCTGACTTAGATGTCTCATAATTTACTTTTTAATGTCATAACATTTTCTCTCATAACTTTTACTTTTTTATTATGTGGACTATCAGTATGTAGAATTATATCTTAATTATGACTTTTTGAATTAGACTTTTACTCTCATAATTAAGACTTAATGTCTCATAATTTACTTTTTTGTTGTGAATTTTTATCTCATAATTTTTTACTTTTTGTCATTATTTTGACTTAATATCTTATGACTTTTTATATAATATTTATAACTTTTTATCTCATAATTTGACTTTCATTTGCATAATTTTGACTTAATGTCTCATAAATTACGTTTTTAATGTCATAATGACTTTTTATATCATAATTATGACTTTTTGTTTCATATTTATGACATTTTATCTCATAATCATACATTAATACTCAAAATCACAACTAAATTTCTAAGAGAATAAATCACTAGAAATCTCTCCCGGAGGAAAAGTCTCTTTGATTTGAGAATGTCTACAGGGAATTTTACAGATCCACTAGCATGTTGTAAAAACATGGACTAAAAGCTACAAAAAAAGCACTGTATAATACAGGGCAAGTTACGTTTATCACTAACCGTAAATATGATCAGTAGAGATAGTAATGCTCAGCTAAACAAATTCCACTAAAAATATAAAAATATATGTCCCTTCCTGCATTAGAAATGTAATTTGATTGAAATGCATTTGACAAAAAACATTAGGAGAGATTGGTGTTTTATGGGAGGAGATTGTCTGAGATGAGGTCTCGACCTGTTAATCTTGTTTCTGCTGATCTTAGCTCAGACCGTGTTGTTTAATTTATATTTCAGCTGCTAATTGCTCTGCTGAAGATTGCAATAACTACCTCTGACATCTACTGTCTGCCTGTCAAATATTTGTCAGGAACAAATCAATATTTTATCATTTTTCCATATTACTTGGTGTCAGGTCAAAAGCGTTAAAGAAATAGTTCCGCTTGATAACGAGCTTCGTGAAATTTTTCAGAATATCTTCTTTCATGTTCTACAGGAGAAAGGAAAACAAAAAAGAGAAAGTCGTTTATCATTCATAGTCATTTACATTGCATGTCATTTTGAATATTGATTAAATCACAACAAACAGTATGAAGCGATCGGGATGTAAAATTCATCAAATGTGAGGCGAGCAGATCAGTGTTTAATGTTTCTTCCACAGACCCTCATTATTCTCACGTTATCTCAGTGTTATCGTAACGTTATCTTAATGTTGCCGGCTGTCTTATCTGTGTTTATCATGTAAGTGCATGTTGCATCGTTAAACTGATTTGGTGCTTGTGCTTCATCAATGAAGCTACACATAGGAAAGAAAAATCTCATCTGTTTCTCCACAGTGAGGTCACATGTAGAAGTTTCTCAGATGGTTCTCCTAAGAAAAAGACGGCAATATGTATCTCAAATGTGTCTTTAGGATTTCATAAGAAATCTTAATGACGTCTCATACTTCAATTTGCCTGTCATTATAAGTCTGAAATATCAAAATTTCCCAAACCCATTCCCAAAACCTTAATCTCAGATGTTTTTCATAAAATACCGTAAAATATAATAAAATATCACTCAAATAGTTGTTATTTATGACATAAATGGTGATGTTAAAAGTCAAATTGAGTTTAAAAGTCATAAATATGACATAAAAAGATTAAATCTTTACATAGGTAAAAAATATGAAGTAAAAAGTCAAAACTGAAAAAAAAAAGATGACAAGCAAAGTTGAATTTGACATAAGTCATAATTATGATGTAAAAACTGATATAAAAAGTAAAAATTCTGACATAAAAAAAATAGATTTCATGTCTCAGCTTTGCCAGATTTTAAAACACTTTTAATGAAAAATGACTCAAAAGATTCACTATTTGTTATTTTTCTGACATAAATCAAAATTGTGATGTAAAGTCATAATTGTGAAACAAGAAGTCAAAATTGAGATTAAGTTATGACATAAAATGAAATCATGACGTAAGCAAAAATTATGAAATAAAGTCAAAACTGACATACAATTAAGACATTAAAAAAGTAAAAATTGAAATAAAATGTCATGATTTTGACACAATTCAATTCAATTCAATTCAAGTTTATTTGTATAGCGCTTTTTACGATACAAATCATTACAAAGCAACTTTACAGAAAATTAAGTTTCTACAATATTTAGTAGTAGCTTATCAGTGGTGACTGTCAGTTCATGTGCATATAGCAGAAATGTTCAGAAAAATCCATAAAAAGACGTAAACAAACAGACGATTAACACTATTAACAGCAATTATGCAATCAAACTTAGAGCAAAATGTGGTAGTTCTGGTATGTTGTCTCTGGGTTAGCATCATCTGAGGTCCTCTGAGGGACTGGCATCATCTCTTCTCAGGTGTTCTGGATCCAGACTGGAGCTTGTGTAAATCCTAGTTACAAAGAGAAACAAGCAGAGAAACAAATAGAGACATAATTAGCGTAGCTGCTGTTCCAGCCAAGTACAATTAATTCGTTTAACCCAAGCTAAAGAAAAATAATGCGAATTTGATCAGATATAACTGCAGTCCAAAATTATGAGATGCATTATTTGAATGCTTGGCCAAAGAGGTGTGTTTTTAATCTAGATTTAAACAGAGAGAGTGTGTCTGAGCCCCGAACATTATCAGGAAGGCTATTCCAGAGTTTGGGAGCCAAATGCGAAAAAGCTCTACCTCATTTAGTTAACATATCAAAACTATGCACCAACAAAATACCAGCCAAATGTTACCAAAACTAACGACCATGTTTGTAGCGTGGTAGAAGACTAGTTAGGTACGCAGGAGCTAAGCCATTAAGGGCCTTATAAGTAAGTAATAATATTTTGTAACTGATACGGAACTTAATAGGTAGCCAGTGCAGAGACTGTAGTATTGGGGTAATATGATCTTTATTTTCTTGACCTGGTAAGGACTCTAGCCGCTGCATTTTGTACTACCTGTAGCTTGTTTATTGAGGATGCAGGACAAGCAGCTAGCAGTGCATTACAATAGTCCAGTCTAGAGGTCATGAATGCATGAACTAGCTTTTCTGCATCAGGAACAGGTAACATGTTTCGTAGCTTGGCAATGTTTCTAAGATGGAAGAATGCTGTTTTTTGTAACATGTGAAATATGATTTTCAAAAGACAAGTTACTGTCTAATATAACACCCCAGATTTTTTACAGTAGAGGAAGTAACAGTACATCCGTCTAGTTGCAAATTGTAATCTACGAGATTCTGTGTAATGTTTTCTGGTCCAATAAGTAATATCTCTGTCTTATCTGAATTTAATAGGAGAAAATTATTGGTCATCCAATCTTTTACATTTTTAACACACTCTGTTAGCTTAGATAATTTAGAAGTTTCACCTTGGTCTTGTTGAGATATATAGTTGAGTATCATCAGCATAATAGTGGAAACTAATCCCGTATTTTCTAATGATATTACCAAGGGGCAACATGTATATTGAAATAGCAGAGGACCTAGGACAGATCCTTGTGGCACTCCATATTTTTACTGGTGATAAATGAGATGACTCCCCATTTAGATAAACAAAGTGGTAGCGATCGGACAGGAAGAATCTTAAACATCTTAAAGCCTGCCCTTGGATACCTGTATAGTTTTGTAATCTATCGAGGAGTATGTTGTGATCTATGGTGTCAAACGCAGCACTAAGATCAAGTAAAACTAGCAATGAGATGCAGCCTTGGTCTGATGCAAGAAGCAAGTCATTTGTAATTTTAACAAGTGCAGTTTCTGTGCTATGATGGGGCCTGAAACCCGACTGAAATTCTTCATATAGATCATTTTTTTGCAGGTAGGAGCACAATTGAGCAGACACAACTTTTTATAAAATTTTGACATAAATGGAAGATTTGAAATGGGTCTGTAATTTGCCAGTTCACTAGGATCTAGTTGTGGTTTCTTAATAAGAGGCTTAATAACCGCCAGCTTGAATGGTTTTGGGACGTGACCTAAAGATAACGACGAGTTAATAATATTGAGAAGCGGTTTTTCTGCTACAGGTAACAACTCTTTCAGTAATTTAGTGGGTACAGGATCTAATAAACATGTTGTTGGTTTAGATGCAGTGATAAGTTTATTTAGCTCTTCCTGTACTATGATTGTAAAGCACTGCAGTTTATCTTTGGGTGCGATAGATAAACCTAAAGTATTAGACGCTGTAGAATCTACATTTGTTATTGTATTTCTGATGTTATCTATTTTATCAGTGAAGAAATTCATAAAGTCATTACTATTTAACTGTGAGGGAATATTTAGATCGGGTTGCGTCTGGTTATTTGTTAATCTAGCCACTGTGCTAAATAAAAACCTTGGATTGTTTTGGTTTGTTTTATATGAGTTTGTGGATATGCTCGGCCCTGGCAGTTTTTAGAGCCTGTCTATAGCTGGACATACTGTTTTTCCACGCAATTCTAAAAACTTCCAAGTTAGTTTTTCTCCATTTGCGCTCAAGACCACGAGTTTCTTTCTTGAGAGCATGGGTATTACTGTTGTACCATGGCACAGTACGTTTTTTCTCTAACCTTTTTCAATTTGATGGGGGCAACAGCTTCTAATGTATTAGAGAAGATAGTGCCCATATTGCCAGTCATTTTTGACTAGTTCATGTGTATTTATGGGGTACACAGAGCAGTTTGAGATAAATCAGGCAGGTTATTTGCGAATCTGTCTTTGGTGGCTGGAACAATAGTTCTGCCCGGACGATAACGCGAAGCTATATAGTTATTATTATTAATACGCAGAATGCACGATACAAGGAAATGGTCAGTAACATCATCACTTTGAGGTACGATATCTATGTCAGTAATATCGATTCCATGCGATATAATTAAGTCTAGCGTATGATTAAAACGATGAGTGGGCCCCGGTGACATTTTGCTTTACTCCCGAAAATTAATAAGTTAGTAAACGCAAGTCCTAATGCATCATTTGTATTATCAATATGAATGTTAAAATCTCCGAAAATTAGCGCTTTATCAGCGGTAACCAACAGGTCTGAGAGGAAATCTCCAAATTCTTTTAGGAATTCTGTATATGGCCCTGGGGTCTATACACAGTAGCCAGAGAAAGAGATACGATAGATTTCTTTTTGCATATCTGACAGTGTAACATTAAGCATAAGTATTTCAAATGATTTAAACCTGTATCCTGTTTTCTGGGTAACACTAAGAATATCACTATATATTGTTGCAACACCTCCCCCCGACCATGATCATTTCACCTCATGTTTATAACAGTAGTTTGATGGAGTAGACTCATTTAGACCAATATAATCATTTGGTTTTAGCCAGGTTTCAGTCAAGCAGAGTACATCAAAACTATTATCTGTGATCATTTCATTTACAATAACTGCTTTGGTTGTGAGTGATCTAATGTTTATGAGCCCAAACTTTAAAAATTGTTTTTGTTCATTTATTTTACGTTTTTCTGGTTTAATCACGATAAGATTTTTTCTAGATCCTACATTAAATTTATATTTTGACCTCACTATTCGGGGAACAGACACAGTCTTAATAGATTGGACAGCGCAAGTACTTCTATTTAAGTGGGTAGAACAAAAGCCATCATAGCAGTTATTTGAGAATTGGCTTACTAGTCAAATGGAGCGTAGAGTCCTGGAGATGTTGTCCGACAGCAGTCTGCTCCGACTCTGCTGGGGTGCAGGCCATCAGCGCGAAAAAGCCTAGGTCGCTCCCAGAAAAGATTCCAATTATTAACAAAGAGCAGTTTCTGTTCTTTACACCATGACAATAACCATTCATTTAAAGCAAAAAGTCTACTGAACCTTTCGTGTCCTCTTCGATACGTGGGCAGCGGTCCTGACACGATGATCGTCGCCGCGGGCGTCGTGTGCCGAACCGTCTCGATCAGGCTCCTGAAGTCCCCTTCAGCGTCTCCGTCTGCCGCTGCGTGGTGTCGTTAACCCCGGCGTGAAGTACGACTGCTCTGGGGCTCTCGTCGGCCTTCAGGATCGCCGGTATCTGCGCAGAAACATCGAGAACACGAGCACCAGGGAGACAGTGAGTGTGCACTTTACCTTCGGCTAACGTAGCACGGACGTGTCACGGACGATGGAGTCTCCGACGATCACAGCGTCGCGTTCCGTCTCGCGGAGGGGAGAGAAGCGGTTCCGTGTGGAGATCTCGAAGACCGGAGGGGGGAGAAGTCGTCGCCCGGGGCCTGGCTCGCGTTCCTCCGCTGTTGCGGATGCACCCAGGGTCCGTGGTTGTCCCGGCGCCGGCGTGAAGGACATCTGGGCAGATCGCGTCCTGGGTGCACCGGGCCTGTGCAGAGAAACACACGGGGTGGAGGTGGTGGGACTGTTAGCAGCGCGCTGTATACTTACCCTGGACTTGTGAGCGTCAGCCCGCGAGGTTTCCAGCGCGGCTCTCCGCTCTCTCAGCTGGGACTGCCTCTGCTCCAGGACCCGAATCTGCTTCTCCACGGCCTCCAGCTCGAGCTGCACCGAATGCACCGCTCGAACGTGTCGTCACCTGCACTCAAAGGTAGACAAAGACATCCGCCATTAAAGCAAGTAACAGTGAGTAGGGGGGGCGCAATTGTAATGTGTGTGAATAGAGTATTAGCGATGCAAGCGGGTTTAGCGACAACCACGCTGGTGATGCTAATGGGCTATAAAGCTACTAGCGGACTCGGGAAATCAAAATAAAACTAGTGATAACAAGGCGCTCTTATTGTTTTTGTTGTAGAATACGATAGAGGATATATTCACACGTTATAGAAACGAAAATGATGGTGTATAAAATAGATTTCAACAATAAAAAAAATAGAAGATAGAGAATAACAAAAAGAAGAAATTCTGATGTTAAAACTTTGTCTCAGAACTTTCACCTAAAATAAAGTAATAAAATATGGCTCAAATGATTGACTATTTGTGATTTATTTTTCTGACATAAAAGTCAAAATTGTAAAATAAAAATGTGAAATGAATAAAAAGTCAAAACTTAAAATCCACAAATATGACAAAAAATATTAAATTATGAAATAAAAAGTTAAATTTGACAAACAATTATAACTTAAAATGTGACAAAAAAAATGGAAAAACATGAACTTCTGTAAAGGTAATGAGATGTGATTTGTGAATGTTCTTTCAAGAAAGTATTTGTGATTGTCACGAGAAGTAGATAAAATTCTAAAAACTCAGAATTTGAGCCGCACACTTTGTTTTATATGTTGAGGGTTGATAATTTGTGTTTGTCAAAGGTTTGAATGCTGTGTCATTTCTCCTGCCATTGTTTCCGAGTGTGTTTTAATGTTATCAGTGAAGCCCTTAAGTGAAGAGAGCAGCAGATCTTATCGGACACACACACACACACACACACACACACACACACACACACACACACACACACACACACACACACACACACACACACACACACAGAAGCAGTGCAGGAATGTGATAAGACATAAAACACACACAGAGCTGCTGAATCAATCATCTATTAGAGACATACACACACACATACACACAATAACAGTCTTTGTCCGGGTGGATTTATCTGTGTCGACAGAGGTTATAAAAGATCATCAGTTTTAACACAAAACTAATATTTGTCCAGGAACATTTTGAGTTAATTTCAGAGAGCCGTGAGCAGCTTTCACACTCCGCACTGTTTGATTATGTGCCATTAGCTTGCATTGCTTTTTTTTTTTTTTTTTTTTTTTTTAGTTTGAATAGTTTCTCTCATTCTAAATATTTTAAAGTGATTACAAATTAGAGTTTGATTTAGACATACTACACTTTTAATTTACATGAGATGTTTCTGCAGTCATAATCAACTTACAGCAGCAAGAAAGCCCTTAAAGGGACAGTTCATGCAAAAATAAAAATAGTCATCATTTACTCTCCCTTAAATTTATAAGACACTGAGTCAGAATTATGAAATAAAAAGTCAAAATTGACAAAAGGTTATGACAAAAAGTCATAATTCACACATAAAAATGTAGATTATTGTCATAATTTTGACTTTGTCATTTAGTCTGCCTCAAATTAAAGCTCATTTCTGCAACATAAGATGATAACATAAGAAATATTGTTTGGTAAAGCATCATTTTGACTTAAACGTTCATAATTACACTGTAAAAAAAAAAAGAGTATTTTTCAAACTTTAGCAGATTATTAAAGTATTTTTATGAGAAATGTTCTACTTCAGAATTTCTCGTTTAATTCAGTGTGTTACTTGCTGTAATTCTTGTGAACTAGTTATTACTATTTACTGGTTATTTCTGAGTGAAAATTGTTTCCACACCAAATTTGGTGAGTGTATTGCATAAAAATCTAAATCATTAGATAAAAAGTAATAATTATGAAATAAAGAGTCAAAATGATACTGTTATACTGGCAAAGTAATGAAGTAAAACGCCATTATGACATATGATTAATTCACGCATAAAAATTTCGATTTTTGTCGTAATTATGAAATGAATTTTTGACTTTGTATTAATAAAAAGCAGAAAAACGATTATGACTCAAGTCAAAATTGACAGAGGTCGAAGTTGAGAAGAACTGCGAAAGAAAAAAGATATAATTGACATGAAAGTGATAATTCTGACAAAAAAATATGACTTTTAATAATTATGGCTTTGTAATAATTATGTTTCATATCTGAATGATACTTCTTAAATAGCTTTTAAAGATACATTAAAGATATGATTTGGGACATGATTTTTCTTGTGCTTTTTAAGACATAATATGTGAGTTAGGAGCAGCACTGAGAAAATAGACAATGTTGAAAGATAGATTTTAAGATATACCGTGTGTGTGTGTGTGTGTGTGTGTGTGTTTGTGTGTGTGTGTGTGTGTGTGTGTGAATCAGTGTGTGATGCATGAGTACATGTCCACCAGGTTAGATGAGAGACAGAGATCAGAGAATAGATACTATATCGCAGTTTCCACAAAAATATTCATCAGCAAGACTGTTTTCAACATTGATAAAAATCAGAAATGTTTCTCGAGGAGCAAATCATCATATTAGAATGATTTCTGAAGATCATGTGACACTGAAGACTGGAGTAATGATGCTGAAAATACAGCTGCGCATCACAGAAATAAATTACAGTTTAACAGGTATTCAAATAGAAAACATCTACTTTAAATCATAATATTTCACTGTTTTTGTGTGCATTTTTGATCAAATAAATGTAGCCTTGATGAGTAGAAGAGAATTCTTTCACAAACATTAAAATTCTTACTGCCCACAAACTTTTGAATGATAGTGTGTACACATTGGTAGTTAAAGCCAAAGTAAACTGGATCAGTCCGATACTTTTATTTCAGATTGTCAAAGTAAAAAAAAAAGGTTTGAAAACCTCCTACTCCAGTTGAGCTGAACTCCACCACTAACGAATCATTTCTCTTGGGCTGACAGCAGCAGACGGATGAGTGTTTAGTGAGTGTTTAGCCGCTGTTTCTGTGCTCTGATGAACGAGCGTGGCTGTGATTGACACAGCTCATCTTCTGCACGTGGAAATTAATCCCATGGAACGCTCTGGTCAGTCTGTTGCTTAGCAACCGCATCCATCCCTGGCCTGGCCATCACAAACTCACACGGGTCTCACACCCGCTGACCTCTGAGCCATACATCAAACACACAGCAGCCGTCTCCACATATAATGTCCCCATTCATCTGACCCACGCTTCAGCTGTACAGTTCTGCTCATTTCCACCTCAACATCCCACAACCACGTCTGGACTCCCTCACTCTTCTCCTCTTTCTTTCACTTCAAACCTGAAACACACACACTTTTTCAAACAAACAACTGACAGTTTTGACCTAAATATTATTTTCAGTTACAATAATTAATCCTAAAATTCAACATTAGTAACTTACTTTTAGCAGCATCAGTCATGCGCGTGCTCACAAGATCTACCGGTTCTTACTTGTGAATTCAATTCACTGGAGACTCGCACTAAATGGTTCATTTGAATCAGTGAGTTGTCGACTTGAAAACAGCTGCAATCCGTTCATTCTAATTTGTAAACAAATCGTTTGGTGCGATTTGTGAACTGATTTAAAAGGTCCATTGAAAAGACTCAGTTCGTTTATGAATCGGAAACCACTTCTGCGTGTCGGAGCACGTGCTATATTATAAGGAGTAACTATATGTTTTATGAAATGTAGTGAAGTAAAAAATATGGATCTTATGGTTTGGAATGTAGTGAAGTAAAAGTAAAGTTACTCAAAATAAAACTACTCCATTGAAGTACAGATACTTGAAAAATGTACTTAAGTACAGTAACGAAGTTACTGTACTTAAGTCAAGTCTGTTCATGCCAGGTCAAGTCTGTTCAATTCTGTTCATGCCAAGTCAAGTCTGTTCAAGTCAAGTCTGTTCATGCCAGGTCAAGTCTGTTCAAGTCAAGTCTGTTCAAGTCAAGTCTGTTCATGCCAGGTCAAGTCTGTTCAAGTCAAGTCTGTTCATGCCAGGTCAAGTCTGTTCAATTCTGTTCATGCCAAGTCAAGTCTGTTCAAGTCAATTCTGCTCATGCCAAATCAAGTCTGTTCAAGTCAAGTCTGTTCATGCCAGGTCAAGTCTGTTCAATTCTGTTCATGTCAAGTCAAGTCTGTTCAATTCTGTTCAAGTCAAGTCTGTTCATGCCAGGTCAAGTCTGTTCAAGTCAAGTCTGTTCATGACAAGTCAAGTCTGTTCAATTCTGTTCATGCCAAGTCAAGTCTGTGTTTGGATTATGTTTGTATTTTGAACTACTTTTGGAATAAAGCTGCACTTGGGTTCTTAGACTCGCCTTCAGTGGACTGCCTGTTACAGTAAGGGAGAATATTTTACAATATATGGTGCATATTGCACAAATATGTGACTTTATATGATATATTATGATATAATAGACACCAAAAAACAAACAAACTAACAAAACACACACACAAATGGACTTGTAATCAAATAGGAGTTTTGCATGTTTTGTCTATGTATCAGATTTTCTAGAGTTCAGTAAGAAACAGTACTGCTTATTGTCTGAGTCACTTGTTTGTTTGTTTTTGTAAATGTTGTTTTGCAGATTAAGTTCAGTGTGATCTTTGATTTTGTAGAAGATCATAACTCTCTCTGCACCAGAAAGTCATTTATTTTAAACTCGTTTGGTTTTGCTCCACTAAACAGATCTTTAATTCTCCCTGCTGCTGTTGAAATTGATGAGTTTTTCATAATTATTCCCTTTGCAGCCTTTTTAACTTTTCATGAGAGAAGGAGCAATTTTATTGTGTTCTGTAGAGAAGTGAGATATCAGATATTGATATTTGTGTGGTTTATATCCTGCGCTGCCTCTAATGTTTTATATAAAGTGCATTAGACATTCAGTGTGTGATTAAAAAACGCCTTACACAAAAACCTTGTCTGTAGTTAAACTTTACACAGTTTAGTCTGTTTCTTTAGCAAGGGCCTGATTTGATCATAAAGGTTTGTGTGTCTGGTTGCATGTGTTATTTTAAAATACTTTTTAAGTTTTGAGAAAGTGAGAGGCAGATGTTGATGTTCATATTTCTAGTATAGGCACATATTTATATTTCAAAATTCTATAGTATGCATTTAAATTTCCATAAATACAAACAAACAAAAACTCACAAATACCCTCATAAAAACCCAAAGTCTAACTTAATTATCTGTTATTCTGTTTATTAAAAGCGCTTTTTACGATACAAATCGTTGCAAAGCAACTTTACAGAAAATTAAGTTTCTACAATATTTAGTAGTACTTTATCAGTGATGACTGTCAGTTTATGTACATACGGCAGAAATTTACTGAAAAATTAATTAAAGACGTAAATAAACAGACGATTAACACTATTAACGGCAATTATTATATGATGCAATCAAACTTATAGCAAAATTTGTTAGTTCTGTATGTTGTTTCAGGGTTAGCATCATCTGAGGTCCTCTGAGGGGTTGGCATCATCTCTTCTCAGGTGTTTCTGGGATCCGGGAACTGGAGCTTGTGTAAAACAGAGGAAACAAATAGAGACATAATTAGCGTAGCTGCTGTTCCAGCCAGTAAATTAATTATTTAACCCAAGCTAAAGAATAATAATTGCATTTGATCAGATATAACTGCAGTCCAAAATTATGAGATGCAGTTATGTATGTGAATGCTTGGCGCAAAGAGGTGGTGTTTTTTAATCTAGATTTAAACAGAGGAGAGTGTGTCTGAACCCCGAACATTATCAGGAAGGCTATTCCAGAGTTTGGGAGCCAAATGCGAAAAAGCTCTACCTCCTTTAGTGGACTTTGCTATCCTAGGTGACCTTAGGGAGCGTGATGGATTGTAGCGTGGTAGAAGACTAGTTAGGTACAGCAGGAGCGTCAGCCATTAGGGCCTTATAAGTAAGTAGTAATATTTTGTGACTGATGTGGAACTTAATAGGTAGCCAGTGCAGAGACTGTAGTATTGGGGTAATATGATCATATTTTCTTGACCTGGTAAGGACTCTAGCTGGCTGCATTTTGGACTACCTGTAGCTTGTTTATATGAGGAATAGCAGGACAAGCAGCTAGCAGTGCATTACAATAGTCCCCCTGTCTAGAGGTCATGAACGCATGAAACTAGCTTTTCTGCATCAGGAAGCAGTAACATGTTTTTAGCTTGGCAATGTTTCTAAAGATGGAAGAATCGCTGTTTTTTGTAACATGGGAAATATGATTTTCAAAATACAAGTTATTGTCTAATATAACACCCAGATTTTTGATTGTAGAGGAAGTAACAGTACATCCGTCTAATTGCAAATTGTAATCCAAGAGATTCTGTGTACTGCTTTTTGGTCCAATAAGTAATATATCTGTCTTATCCGAAGTTAATAGGAGAGAATTATTGGTCATCCAATCTTGTACATTTTTAACACACTCTGTTAGCTTTAAAAAATGTTACATTACAATGTTTCACGTTGCAAATGTTACACATACTCTCCTATATATATAAAATAAGAAAAAATTAAAATATATGTTAAAAAATAAAATAAAACAAAACAAAATAGAATAGAATAAATTGCATGTACTTCAAAATTGTCATGCAGTTATGCAGTCCACTGAAGGGTCTAAAAGGCAGAATGTGTTTCGTTATGAGGATACTGTGTGTGTGTGTGTGTGTGTGTGTGTGTGTGTGTGTGTGTGTGTGTGTGTGTGTGTGTGTGTGTGTGTGTGTGTGTGTGTGTGTAAGTGTGTGTGTAAGTGTGTGTGTAAGTGTGTGTGTGAGAGAGATCAGGATAATCCTTGTGTAACCCTTTCGTGTCCGCGGATGCTCCAGCACCTCAGTCTGCGGCAGTGACTTGTTTATTTCTTGCATTTCTCCGAACAGGACCGAGTCCCCTTTAAATATCGCCTTCCGTTCCTGAACGAGAGTCCCGAATGCGAGCGGAGATGATGCTCCCAGCCGATTTTAGCCCGAGACCCGGTATGGCAGCGGCCGGTGCTGATGAGAGCCGCCGCGGACCCCTGCTCTTCCTCAGCATCAGCATCATCATCATCGGCGTCTGACGCCGTCGCGTCCACCATGCTCGTTCTCCGTGTGTGAATCGCAGTGTTTGTGGGCTGAGATGGTTCGGGTCGTCAGTGTTCTGGGTCTGGTGATGTTCAGCGTCGCTTTGCTGATTTTATCGTTGATCAGTTACGTGTCCATCAAGAAAGACTTCATCTTCACCGCTCCCAAATACGCCAACGCTGGCGGGCCGCGGATGTACATGTTCCACACGGGCTTTCGGTGAGTGAATGATCTATCACTTACATGCATTAAATTAATCTTATAACGGGGGTGTTTATGTCTGGAATTCAAAGGGGGACGTTTCTAATGCGCATGTGTGCAGATATAGCCTACATGTGGATTAATAAAGCGTGCTTTAATCACATTTTGGAAAGGCCTCTCTTGTCCTTCTGTTATGATGCTCAGCGCGCATGCGCAGTTCGCTCCTGGATCATGAAGATGGACTAACCTACATTGTCATATTTCGCAGAGTAGCAATTTCTAAAGTCAGGTGCTGCATTCAAATTCTATATGCGTCATGCATTCGATTCTAACAGACTTTAGAACTGAAGTTCTTGATTGACATTTATAATGTTCCATCCTTCAACATCTTTTGTTCACAAAAGCTTCTTAACAGTGGAAAAAGTTATTCAGATTATTAAAATGTTCTTCATATCAAGATTTATATATATATATATATATATATATATATATATATATAACTATATATATATATATATATATATATAGGCAAATGGTTGATTTCTTTGATTTCTTCGTACAAGTTTATGGTCGATTTATTTTAGTAACTGAAAGTAAAAAAAATAAATAAAGTAAAATAAATTAAATGTTAAGTGTATTTAAATTAATCTTGGTGATAAGGAAACCTTTCTCATTTTCATTTAGTTTAATACAAAATAATAAATACTATTTTTGCAAAAACTAATAAAAATACAAAAGCACAATAAAATTACTAGAACTTTAACAAATTTAAATGAAAACAAAATATAAAAATAAAAACTAATTCAAAATTACAACAGTTATATCAATTTTACTAAAATAACGGTAGTCTATGGCATTTTTTTTAAGAGTGAAATAATACTTATAAACAGTATTGAATATGACCCATCAGAAAAGGACACAATATTGTGCATTTGATGGAATTAATTTAAATGAATAGTTCACTCTAAAATGAACATTAGCTGTAAATGTGCTCACTCTCAGGCAATCAGAGATTAGGATGAGTTTGTAGAAATGTATCATTATATCAGATGCTTAGCAATGAACGCTCTGCTGTGAATGGGTGCCATCAGAATGAGAGTACAAACAGATGATAAAAACATCACAGTAATCCACACCACTCCAGTCCATCAGTTAACGTCTGGAGAAGACAAAAGAAACAAATCCATCAAATTTTTAACTTTAAACTGTTTCTTCCGGCTAAAATATGAGTCCATCATTTATTGTAATGCTTCCTCCAGTGAAAAAGGGCATCTCCTGTTGTCTCTTTTTTTTTATACATCAACTAGCTGTTTTGGCTTGTAAACACTGCTTGATCTGTGCAGTTTCCTCTCCTGATTCAGACCAGAACACTTTTTCACTGGAGGAAGCGTTATTATGGGTTATGGACTCAGATTTTAGCTGGAAGCAATGGTTTGAACTTAAAAACGCTTTAATGCTGGCCTTGTTTCTTGGAAACACACAGCTTTTGGCTT